>NC_092799.1:50030908-50113320 GCF_918797505.1 Bemisia tabaci | reverse complement strand
CTTTTCATCTGGAAAAAATGCGTTGATCGGAATCGATTAGGTAATTGAGGAGAATTAGCAGTATAGTGATTTTCGTTTACTTGGATCGAACAATTGATTTGGAGATCTCGACGGAAAACCTTCTTTGATGCTCAAAAAGTTAGTTGCGAGTGGCTTTTCTCATTTTTAAGCCAAATACAGGGTGATCCAAAAATGGGAAATTCTTTTCCCTGTTTAGGGTGGCTCCTTTAACATTTTGGGGGATTCACAAAAGTTGTTTTCTTTGCTCCTAGAGCACTCACAAAATTTCAAGACTCTATCTCAAGTTGTTCAAAAGTTACAGGGGATGTCTACTGCTGGCAGTGCGGGACTTTTGAATCACTTTGTATGGGGCGTAAAGTTACAATCCAGTCCGTCAATTTCGTACTCTGAAGTTGTTACTTTTAAAATATCAATGGATGTTAGAGGAAACAACATTTCTTGAACAACAATTTACAATTGCAAAAATTCGGTTGGGTTCGACACACTCAGGCGTTTTTTGTGTATAAAAAAGTTTGTGAAACGCTCCTCTACACCTGAGTTCTAGTTACTCACCATGGAAAAAACGACCAACGTGGTGAGTGACACATGGTGTCAAAATGTTACCAACGCGATACCACGTTGAGATCAGCATGTTACAACGATGAGACCAAGATGGTGACATACTGGTCTTAGAGCTGTCTCATTGAACCATATATATGACAAGGTGATGATTCGTAATGATACATGGTAGTTTTTAGCAGGCCAATTTTGAGTTTGTGTGGACTAAGACTCCTTTTTTCTTGGATGGTCATATTATTAAAGAGATTACAATTGTTGTATGTAGGACAGCGTGAGGTAGATCTGAAGGCGCAGTGAGCGATGTCTCATGAGTTTCGTCCAGCTCAAATTTCGTTTCTCTTTATTTTTTCGCTAGAAAACGCTCGTCCACGTTAATGAGAGGGTATGAAGAAACCATCAGAACATTTTCTCTCATCTGATTGTAAAATTAAAAACAAATCGCACGAATTGGTTTTCACTTTTATATGTAAAACTTCTCTCAAGATTGAATTTACTGCGTTATACTCTACTAAATTTTGATGGGGAATGAATCAAATAAGACACATCTTGTACGGGTATAATAGGAGTCCAATCACACTTCATAAGTTCATCATATTGAAACCGTGGTAAAGTTGTTCAAGTTTAGATACAAATAAAACAGATGAAAACAAATTCTTTATACTTTCACATAATTATGCATGCAGCATTTAAAGCGCTTCTTATTTTTTTATGCAGAAGAGCATTTCTCTCGATATGAAACAGACAGGACCTACGCAAAATCTCCAGAATCAGAGGAAATATAATAGAAACAAAAATTGGAAATGGAAGTGGAAAGAAATTTCAAACTGACTTCTTGATGCTTAAAGATTGAATTTGGGAGTGAATTTTTCAAAGAATATGCATTCAGACTAGTTTTACTTGAAAATATTGATATATAAATTTTTTCAAAAACTGCAGCTATGCGCCATGTCCTCCAAGCCACTCAAATATAGTTTTATGTACCATTCCCTTCTCATCAAGATTTTACCCGAAAGAAATTATTATAGAAACAATAATTAAAGTTATTAAAATTACGTAAATTACTTTCAACTCGCTTATTTCCGTATCGAGCATTATTTTCTCAAATTAATGCTTGAGCATTGAATTCTTAGTAACCTTGAAGCTAAGGTCTTGATAATTAATTTTAAAAGACTTACCTTGTATGTTCATGGGCGATAGGAACGGAACTTTCAAAGCAAGGAGCAGCTCCTGAGAAAACCACAGTTTCAAAGATTCCCCTTTGGAGATGAATTTGCTAACTCTTAGTCTTAAAAATCTTCCGTCACACATCTCTAATTGAATATTGCACTCATGACAATCTCTAGAAAGAGCTATGCTTTTAAACCAGTCGAAGGGGACGTGGTATCCATTTGAGCTCTCGCGGATTGTTCTGGCTTCCAAGAATCCATCAGACGTTTCGACGAAAACCTAGAGAAGAAAATAGTATTTCTATTAGGGGCGGAAAACTACTCTAACGGTGAATGCGGGATTGATTTTCGCTAATTTTTTGCGCGGCAGATGAAATTCAATCCGTTCTCATGCTGACAAATATGTCGGTTCGAGTATGAGGTAAAATAAAAAAAGCTCAGTGGCTGAAATCCTGCGGGCAAATTAAAAAATGTTGCGCTCGATCAAAATAATGGAAAATCTGTGCATTAAATTTCACAATAAGCGACTATCGGTGTTTTTTTGGATTGAATTTGGATGTGGACAAAAATGGAATTTTCAACGCATCTTATGGCTACAAATACGAAATTAAGAAATTACTGTCACCTCTGTTTTAATTTTTTGCCTTTGCTTCCTCTAATGAACGCAAATTTGTGCCTACATGAGGACGACGAGTAGAGTCAACTCTATGGAGATAGCAAGCGAGTCCTACTTCTGAATCTCGTATTTTAACGCTTCGCCACGATTATTTAAAATATGCAAAATGTTCCAATACGACTATGATGAGAAAAAGACAAATAAACTAATAAGTAAATTAAAATTTTCAAAGAAGAATTTTTACGGACGGATAATTTCCAGTGTTTGACACGATTTGGACACGCATAATGTGTCGAATTTGAACGGAGATATGAGTACAAAGTTTATATTTTTTGATTTCGTAGAATGAGGTACGAATAATCTGAAGGTGTGTAGTCTTTTATTTTAAAATAATTAGCTATAGATATTAGCCTAGGCTGAGACACTAAATAGGTAAAATATCTCTCGTTGCTGAAAATTATTTCTTCTTAACGGCTCCCCTTGACACAATGTGAATTTCTCATCACAATTTAGTAAATTAAACATTGTTCAAGGGCATCTTTTTAAATTTTAAGCGAGAATTTACGTGCGCTGTAATTAAAGCCATAGAGTTTAGAGAGTTCAGTCATCTTAGATTTTTTTGTTTTGTTGTTTTTTGAAATGAGCAAGAAAGTAGTATTTTCAAAGAGACGTAAGCGCATAGCTCATATGGATATTGGAGCAGACTTTCTTTTGATACCCCAAAAAAATAAATAAATGAGGTAATTAGGAATGAACAGGCATCAAAGCGAACACGTTTTTACCCCACAATGTAAGTAAAAAAAATGACTTTACCGGTTCATTTGCTGAAAAAAGATGGTCGTCCGTTATTTCTTCGATACTGATTGGACGACTAACAACGTTCGGAGAGATATTTACAGCAGCATTAACTCCCAATTCTTCAACCTCACATCCAGATTCACTTCGCGCTTCAGGACTTAGCGCAGGCTCAATTTTAACGGGCAAAAGGAGTGGCTTCACCGGAGAGCTTGGAGCATGTCTTGCTGATTGCATCATTTTCACGAGATACTGCATGTGCGCGGCGCGAATTTCGAATTTCGTGGATTTGAGTATAAGATATAAAAAGCCGTCCAATTCAAACTTCGTAAAGAACGATCAGAAAAACACCACGAATTTCACACCATTAACGGTTTGATAAAATGAAAATAAGAATTTTCTCGCACATTGCCTGAGAATAATCAGATTCGAAAGAGAAAAGACATCTAATACATTTTGTAACTGATAACAAAGCCGCACAATTCTATTAATGCAGTAGTGTCGCGAAAATTTTACACAGATTTTTAGCACCAGTCAAGTCAAAAATAAATATTTTTTTTAAAAAAACAACACACATACGGTCCCAGGGGAAAAATTTAAAAAAATTAAAGCGCGTAAATTTATATCCATCTAATTTAGTAGGGAAGAGGAAAAACACATGCTGCCAGAGCTTCCTTAGCGTTGACCTCCAAAGTTTTTCGAAGTTCGCGTGGTAGAAGTTAATCGGAAATGAATATTGTAGAAACGCGCGGTGAATCACAAACAAACAAATCCATCACAAACCGAAAAAATTTTTGGCGTTAATTTCAAGTTTCTCGCGCAAATTTTGACGAGTTCGGTCCCGGTAGAAACACGTGGTAAATTGGAAAAAAAATTAATCACGGTAAAAAGTATAAAAACGACAAAAGTCACCACTTCTAACGCAAGACACAGTTTAGAGCACGAGCGGAAACCGGAAATTGCTTGGCGGAAACCGGAAAATCCGACCGGAAACGGAGAAAACGCGAGCGGAAAGAGCGGAAACGCGGGAGAGAGGAAAGGCACAACCTGCCGGCGCAACTTGTCGCGAAAAGTATAAACCTGATGTAATTGTCATCTCATTATATATCTGTTATGGTTGAGCCCTTGGCCGCGAGGAGGGGTGAGGGCCGAGGGGCGCGGCGCAATATTGTTCGGGGTGGGTCAAGTTTCGGGCTCCCCTCCTCGGAACCATCAGCTGACGCCACCCCTTGTTTTCGGTATTGTACAGTATTTATAATTTAATCTTTAATATTATTTTTATTTAATAAGATATGGTGTCAGTTTTGGTCGCACTGATAGGGGCGGCGCGGGGTGGACGTAACCACTTTATAATTGAACTTGTCTTCCCCGCGTCAGATTTGAATAAAGCCGAGACCGTGGCTAAAAATCGCATTGTTGGAGTCGGTACAGCTGCTTGTAATGTATACGCGCGAGTGCGGGAGGGTAGGCATCCAGAGGTGGGACGAGGGGGATGAAAAATCGGTCACCGATCCGACCACTTAAATGAGCCCGAAATCGCGTCCGAATCGCTCAGGCGTGGCCTTGATTTTCCCCGGTCGGTGCGGATTCGGCACTTGTGCTCATTCGTGTTTTATCCCTTTCAAGGACTTTCCATGTTCTTCCTTTGGTTTTCAGGCCTTGAATACTCTTCATTAGCGATGATAACGTTTTTGAACCCTTTGGTGGATAAGAAGGATGAAATAAAAAAATCAGTGCGATAGGGATGCGTCTCATCCGGTGGTGAAGTCAATAAATTTTCAATTCAAGCGTATTTTTGTTGATGATCGGTCGAGCCAAAATGCCGTGATGATGGCGGCGAGATCATAGTCGGGTCAGTAAACATTTGAGGTTAGCACGTTCGGACTGGCCATAAGACCAATCTGCCAGTGGCAGATACGCCCCCTTGGCGCGCCAAAAACGCGCCCCTCTGACAGATAAAATAAGAAGATCTGCAAAATAAGAAGATAAAAACAATACGACTGAGAATATATGCGAAAAATTTCTTAAATGAACGGAAGAAGAGAAAGATAGGAGTAAAGAAAGGTGCTTTCACGCATGATACTTGTGAAAAGAGGTCCAAGAACTACTTTCTGATCATTCGCTACGTGTAACACCCTTAGAGGCGATGGTCGGTTCGATTTTTAGATATACGCACCCTTTACAAAACTCTTGAGAGACCTTAGAATATATTTCTTCCTTTTCAAAATGACAATTGATTTGGACATACCAGCAAATCTCGGGCAAGTTTAACCTTAATTTATCTCGAAATTCAAAAATAAGAGACATCTAAAGTGAAAACGCGATGCAACTATTCGCGCAACATGGATGTCCACAATCCACATTGCATATGAAAAATGTAAGATGCGATGGCGTGAGTCGTAAACTCGCATCGCTCTGCTCTATGCAACTAGTTTGAAGCACCATTACGAATAAGGCAAACGCAAACAAACACACCATGGAAATAAAGCGAGGGAAAGGAAAGGATGCGCGTTTACGACGGCGCAGAGATACAACTATTCGCACTTGATGGACGTCCGTGTTGCATCTGAAAAATTGAAGGCGCGATGACGCGAAGCGTGGGCTCTCAATGCTCTGCTATATGCTGTCGATAAGGTGTCGCTCAGATTCGGGAGAGAAGTTAAAATGGAGGCTCGAATACATCTCTCCTACTTCGGCTGTGTTACTCACGTAGTGCTTGAACCACCATTACAAATTTGACAATCGCAAACATAGACAATATGGAAATAAGGCGAGGGAAAGGATGCGCGTTTACGACGGCGCAGAGATACAACTATTCGTACTTGATGGACGTCCGTGCTGCATCAGAAAAATTGAAGGCGCGCGGCACGAAACGAGAGCTCTCAATGCTCTGTTATATGCTGTCAATGAGGTGTCGCTCAGATCCGGGAGAAAAGTTTGAAAAGAGGCCCGAATATGTCTTCCCTGTTTTTCAGGTTCTTGTCTGATTCTTTTTTAGGATGGATTTGCAGACCCACGTCTCATGCTCACATAAATCGCAGCACTGGTTCGGTTATTTTTGAGATAATGGGGCTTGGATGCGTCTAGTGGCTTTCATTCTTTATGTTTTATTTAATTTCAGAAGTCTGCAGGTTATTTCAATACGTTCAATTTTGCAAGTTTTACTCTGTATCATTAATGAACTTTGAACTTGAAAATAGCGTAAACTAGTGCTGCTTTGCCAACATTTTCTGAATGCCTCTCCACGTAGGGGATGCCCTACCAAGAAGTATCACATTACGCTCCTTTAACCAGCCAAGGGTCTACGCCCTCAGATGCGAGCCAGTCCGATCTTGGAGGTCAGACTTTCGAAATTGATGCTGGTCGGATGCCATCATCTTTATCAGGTCATTTCTAAACCCTACTTTTTGTAGGATTATATTTTGGCTCCAACGTTTGCAAGAATTCCACCCTCTATCCATCTGGTGAGTCCCGACGTTGTTCCGAACAATTATGATCGCGTCAAAACAAAATACGAAACCGCACGATCCATCCATTTTGGTTCGACCGATCATCAACGAAAATACGTTTTTGATGTGAGACCTCCTTCAAAACTCACAAAATTTCCAAAACCTTGGTGAGGGAGGAATGAGGGATTGACAAGTCAGTAAGAAAAGTGAAAGAGCCTGACCAAAGGGTCCTAAAGGTAGATAAGAAATAGGTCATGATACCATATGTGAAAGAGATCAATTATTCTGCATCACGATGCACAAAGAACCTCAAAAAATTCTAAGTATTGAAAATGTAGCAATCAAAAGTTTGAGAGCGAAAAATGTGGAATTCGCGCAAAATGCGCTGTCGAAGTTTGCTGATGCCGTTGCCTGCCATATAGATAATTTTCTTCAAAAACTCGCGCCATTTTTAATAATTTAAATTTTAGCTTAATATATTGGCCGAATCTTCTTCAAATTACCAGAAAGCGTTTTGTATCTCAAAAACCGAAAATCGAATTATCTACATGTATAACCATAAATTGGGAGCATTACGCAAGTATAGTCTCGATCTTAAGTGTCCTTTTGCCTAACTTCATCCCAAACCCAGGGAAATGCAGCAAAAGAAAAAAAAAAAAAAAAACAACAGTTCGTCTTTTCGACGTTCCTCTGATATATGAGCGTATCTCAATGCTCACATGAACCCTATTGTCCATATAAATCCATGCTCTCCGGGGCTCAGGTGAAAATAAAGTTACGTTCTTACGCCGGAGGAGTGAGAAGTACTATCTCAAACATTTTCCAAAAAATTTAGAAGATGTATTGGTTACTTTCATTCGGATATGATCGGAAATTCTGAAGCACTGTAAGGGAAACATGCATTTTTCAATTTTAGACCCAGATATGATATCAGTTGTGTGCTCTAAAAATGATCATACCCGAAAATTGTAAAAAATGGTTTTTTTCCTTTTTACTTATTGATTCCCTTCTTAGGCAATTATTTTATTATTGGGTACGGAGAGGGGCAGTCATACCCAGTGTGGCCAAATTCATGAAAAATAAAATCTTGAAATTTCAGAAATTTTGAAAGATATTGAAAAATACCGGTTCCTTTTCATGTTTCGCAAAATTTGAAAATTGTGAATTTCTTCTATTTTTGTGCTTTTGAGTTTGGGTTGCACACTCTAGCTCCTGAAAAATATGAAATAATTCACAGCCTCGTGAAATTTCATAAAATAATTCACTAAAATTTCCAGGCTTTCATTTCTTTTTTACGTTTCATGCCACCCTGGTCATACCCATAGCACTCTCACCTTCTCAACTACGCCTGTGATTTTTGATGTTCTAATTGCATTTTTGATAGGAGAAATTGAATTGAGCCTTATTTTTCACCTTTTCCAGCTGTTCATTAGCAATTTTCTCTCAATTCGGATGATTTCACAAAAAAGAACCTCTTTCGTTTTTCACCCGAATAAAGTTCAACGCTAAATAGCCGCACAGGTGCAGCACGACGTAGACGGGTCATCTCGAGCGGGGCTAATCCGCATGAGCGCGGGCCGTTCCCCCTTCAATTGAGTGGACTGCAACTGCATTTACAATCACATTAAAGTGGTCGCGAAACAAAGGGCCCGAGCCGGAAATCGGGGCCGCGTCGGGAGATAAGACACTCGGCAGTGACATCCAAATAAAACAACAATGGGAGGGTAGAAAGTCGGATCCGCGGGCCCTCATCCCGGCTTTGGGCCTCTTCAGCGCTTCAGCGGGCCCTCGCGCAGGGACAGGTCGATGAAAAATTGAAATGCACCGCGGCGGCGTTGTCAAGTCGGGCTTTTTTAAAGGGTTGAGAGCGCCAGGAAACTTGCACTTACTATGACGTCACACTATGCATTTTTGTTAGTACCGTCAGTTTGGCATAATGCGTCGTTTTTTTATTGAGAGCTAACGCGTTTTTACTTACAGGTCTTATGTATTCCTTACCTAAATAAATGTTTTCATATAATTCTTGAGTTTTTGAAGAAAATTATGTTAATTTTGAAATATTGGTGTTTTATAAAATTCAACAAGGGTGTGAAATATTTTGGAAATAAGAGATGACCTTTTCATTTGCTGGGTACCCAACATGCGACCTGCAACCTGCACCTTAAAACATCATAATACGCATCATACCCTCGTTGTCTTTTTTTTCTAATTTTCTTGCACAGGAAATATGTGAAGTAAAATTTTATGTTTCCCACGAAATTTTCGATGTATAATAATTTTTTTGCATTTGGTAGTAGTAGGGTCACGTTTATAGGTATGGATTTTCGCTCAGTGGTGAGGAAGGGTTGGTGACGGGCAAATGAGTTGGCGCCTGGCATGTGGTCGCACAATGGTCATTTGTTCAACGTGGAGGGCAAGGGTTCCCGGAAATCATAACTCACGGTGATCCAGGTATGAATATCGCTGATTGACAATGCGGCGTCTTACTCGGGCAGCGTCACATCGCTAGCCGCCGCCGCCGCTGGTGCTTTGACAATATGACAATGAGGTGCATCGTCATACAGGGACGGCGACGCAGCGCCAGCCTCCGCCGGTGCTTTGACAAGGGATAAAATAAAGTGTTAAAATAAAAATAAATTGAAAGAAACAAAAAAGAAACTGCTTAAATCTTGAGAGATGTTTTAAATATTACATCTCGGATTTTAAAATTATGATAATTGATTCTTTTTTCATTTTTTCCCCCTTTTTTTTCTCGAAATTGCAGTAATTTGAGGAATGAGATTAGCCTTAAATTCAAACGAGTATGCAACACGCACGCCCACGGATCAAACTAGACCTTTCAATTTGACGTATAATATTAGCCTTCAATCGAAAAGGTATGCAATACGGTAGTCCCACGCGTGAAAATAGAGGTATCTACTTTACACATTAAGGAACCAGGTAGAAATGAAGTGAAGTCAAAAGAAACTATGCGTATGGGGTTCACGTATTCCCTGGTTCCTCTTGATTTAATTCAGTTTTACATTGTTCATTTTAGCAAAGGTATGGTCAGCTTAGCTTGCGAGGTAAATAAACTAATAATTAATTTTTTTTATAATTTTTTTTTTAAAGATTTGAATGTGTCTATTTTCTATTTGTGGTCACTTTTCTGATCGATGTGACCTATTTGTGATGATATACTCGGCGATTTGATATTAGTGAACTCATTACAGACGCTACCATTTAAGATCGCGTTGCGTGTTAACCGTAATTCATATTTTATTAAGTTTTTTACTGTGTTTGATTGTAAGTGTATTATCAGTGTATATCTTTTGTACATCCATAAATTAGAATTTGGAAAAAGAAAGAATAATACAGAGAAGGATTGATAAAAAAAAAGAAAAGAAAACGAAAATCTCACTTGTTTTGCATGTTCTATTTTTGTAACTTCTTTCCGATTTAGCATTAAATACGTACATAAGAGTCGCTTTTACAGCGCACTCTGGCGCTCTGCGACGCCTAACCGCCACAATACCCAACTTTATCATTAAATTTGACTCATTAACTTATGAACCTTTAAAATGTAGCCTACAAAAACACAAGCCCTGGTGTCTTTCTCTTCAGTTCAAAAAATGGAGCCTAGACTCTCACATCCATTTTCTTGCATAGTTTCCGGACCCTCCAGTTCCGGTAAATCTTACTTTGTCGTTAACTTTTTGAAAAATTTGAATCAGGTTTGTGACGTAAGTTTTAAAGAAATTCTGTGGCACTACAGCATATGGCAGCCAGACATTAACATTCCAGGTGTCACTTTTATTCAAGGTTTACCTGATACAGACTTTGACACGACATATCCCCGTCTAATCATTATTGATGACTTAATGCGAGAGTCAGCAAATAGTTCAGTAATTATTGATTTATTCACGAAAGGTTGTCACCATAAAAATATTAGTGTTTTCTTCATTACCCAGAATATATTTTACAAAGGTAAAAATCAGCGAGACTTGAGTCTGAATGCTCATTATTTAATTTTGTTTAAAAATCCCCGAGACAAAGCGCAGATTAGGCATTTAGCACAACAAATTTGTCCTCAAAATTCAAAATTTCTCTCTGAGATCTATCTTGAAGCTACATTGCGACCTCATGGTTATCTTTTGATCGATTTGAAACAGAAAACTCCTGAAAATTTTCGTTTCAGATCCCGAATTTTTCCGAGTGATGGAGGAACTGTTGTGTACGTCCCACGCAAATAAAAAATGAAATAAAATACATAAAAAAAAGAAGGTGAAGAAAAAAAGAATAAATAGTGACATCTCAAATGATATTTCATCATTTCAAAATGGTTCGTGAGGTCGTGAACAACGCCGAGTTGCTTAAGGCTCTCCTAAAATTAAAACCGCAACAAAGGTTGGCCATCTTAAAAACTGCGGATAAAGATATAGTACACTGTTTATGTTCGTGTACTTTAAATTTAATAAAAGGTAAAGTTCCCATCAATTCAAGTCAGAAACAATCTTTATCTCGCTATAAACAGTTGTTACGGAAGCTTGTTCAGAAAAAGGGAGGTTGGAAAAAGAAGAGAAAAATCTTAACACAAAAAGGACTTAATTTCATACCGTTGATTTTAGGGCCAATTTTAAGTGCGGTTTTAAGCTCGGCATTGGGTTGATTTTTATTTTATTTTATTTTATTTTTTCCGCCCTTATTTTTAAAAGTGTTAGCGTGAGCAAGAAATTAATTAAGTAAGTAAGTAAGTAAGTAAGTAAGTAAGTAAGTAAGTATGGAACATGCTAAGAAAATGATTTTAGTGCCGGCTGAGTCAGTAGAGAGGTTTCATCAGCCATCAAAATCCCACGATCCGATAGAGGAGTTGCACAGCGAGCTTTCACGGATTCTCTCGATGAATAATATAACAGATGCAGAAAAGTGGTCAAAGTACCAACAAGTACTAGAGAGGTGTTTGCGGTATGCTGAGCAAAGACGCAAACCGTTTAAATTTGCACTTGGCTGGGCTAATCTGGATGATCAAAATCTAGATGATCAAAATCTTGATGAAAAAGGTACCTCTGAAAACAAAGATGATCAGCAAAATGCTGAATATAGGCCACGTGAAAGTCGTTCTCAATCGCGAGAGCATGCCGGACCTTCTACAGCTATTCCGTATTCGCCTGATGAAATTCTATTGACTTTGCCAAAAACTTTACGTAGTAAAGCTTCTGTTTTACTAAACAAATTGGGAAAAAGCGAAATGGTTAAATGGAGTGATGATGGTAGGGTATCGATTGAAAATAAACCAATTGCTGGAGCTCATATAACTGATTTGATAAATGATGCTTTGCGGCAAAGAAAAACTGCGAGAGATCCTGTAGGATATCGAGAATTTTATGCGGCTCTTGCAAAATTAAATGTACCCCAAGAATTAATAGGCAATGACAACCGCTGGAGTCTTATTCGACAATTCGCTGTGAAAGAGACAAGTCCTGATTCACCGTATTTTAACCTTCTCTGGCCTGATACTCCCGCTAAGAAGCGTAAAAGGTCAAAAAGCGCTTTCAACTCAACTTCTGTCCGTAGAAAACTTAACTGGGAATCTTTTTCGTTCAAATAATTTCAATCATACCTGATCTACCTAACCTAACTTTACGTAGTACTGTAAAATATTAGTATAATACTCTACCCGCCGCGCCGCCCCGGCCCCGTGCCGTTTCCCGCGCCGCCCCGGCCCCGCGCCGTTTCCCGCGCCGCCCCGTCCCCGCGCCCGGCCCCGCGCCGCCCCGTGCTGCCCTGAGGGGGGAGGAAAGGGATTTAAATTCTTATTTTTCAAGGGGAAAAAGAAAATTTGACAGGTAATTCTTCACCGATTATTTCGTTCTTTATTTTTTATTTTCCCTCCCACCCTCCAATCTTAAGTGTTCAATTGATAGCCTAATAATTTCTGCATTCACTATGCAGCATACATATTACGATCCGTCTAATCCTGGTAGTTTTTCCAGTATAGCGAATTTAGCCCGTGCTGCATCTGTCCCGTATGCGAAGGCCAAAGAATGGTTACTTTCGCAAGACGCCTACACGTTGCACAGAGCTGCACGAAAAAGGTTTCCGCGGAATAAGGTTTATGTCGACAATTTGGATGAATTATGGCAGGCGGATTTGTGTGACATGAGAACATTAAGTCCATACAACGATGGGTTCAATTATATTTTAACCTGTATTGACGTCCTAAGTAAGACTGCGTTTGTAAAACCCCTCAAAACTAAACATAACGATAATTTAATAAAGGCATTCGAGAGTATTTTCGCCGGCGGTAGAAAATGTTTAAACTTACAAACCGATAAAGGCACAGAATTTCTGGGGAAAAAAATGCTGAAATTTCTTAAAGATAATAAAATTAACTATTATACCACTAGAAATCCCGACGTTAAAGCCGCAGTCATTGAAAGATTCAATAGGACGCTAAAGAACCGTATGTGGCGCTATCTCACGTACACTAACTCGTATCGCTACATTGACGTCCTGGATGACATTGTCAGTGCCTATAATCATAGTTTCCACCGTAGTATCAAAATGAGACCTGTTGATGTGAATGAGACAAATATTTTAAAAGTGTGGCAAAATTTGTACGGAAAAGCTAGCCTTAAAATAAAACCTAAATTGAAAAAAAATACTCATGTTCGCATATCTCGTAAAAAATCGATGTTCGAGAAAGGTTATGAAACTAATTTTACGGAGGAAATTTTTAAAATTACCGGCATCGTAAAGAGGAGCGTTCCAGTTTACGAATTGTCAGACTTGAATGGACAAAAAATTGACGGTCTTTTTTACGAGTACGAGCTGCAGCCTGTGACCGTCGAGAAAGATAAAGTTTACAAGATAGATAAAATACTAGAGCGCCGGACTAGGAATGGCAGTAGTGAAGTTTTAGTCGCATGGAAAGGATACCCGAAGGAGTTCAACTCGTGGATTTCGGAGAAAAATTTGATAACTTTAAAATGAGCGACCATTTTTACCTCACTTTACCATCCAACAGTTCGTCTGGAATTTTTCCTGACAACAAAATTACCCACTTTAAAACTCAGTTATGTAATCGCATATCGTTGCAGGGCAATTGGGAACTTGGGTTAAGCGAGATACATTATCCAAATAGCTTTCTGACTATTTCTGATAAGGATTTCTGGATTGGATACGAATTTGATTTGAAAAGTCTTCCTGTTCCTTCCGATGAAAGTGAACAGGAATTTTTGGGAGAGGGATTAGACGAGAAAGGTGGTTTTCAGGAGTCTCGTCACGGTCGAGAAATTGGAAGCGTAATCGATCCTGAGGGGCGTGGGAAAATGTATTTTCAGGGTGGCAATTTTACGTCTATCGAAAGCTTAGTAAGAATCATTCAAAATAACAAAAATTTTTCTTCCGTCGCTAAAATTTCCGTTTTTCAAGAACGCATACAGATCAACCTTCAAGATCACGTGAAAAGATTAGTTTTAAGTTTGCCATTGCAAAAAATTTTCAATTTAGAAGGCGTTGAGTTAAATCAGCAATTTATCGATGCTCCAAATGAATGCAATTTGGAAGCTTGCATGCCTACCCAAATGTTCATTTACTCCGATTTAATCATGCCTCAAAATGTAGGAGATGTTCTAGCGCCACTGTTACGCATCGTAAATATCGATAAATCTCGAAGTGCTTTCGGCAATCAGAAAGTGATGATTTTCACTCATCCGCATTATGTGCCACTTTTGAGAAGAGAGTTTCAACAGGTTGAAATCGATATAAGGGATGATCTTGGTTGTTATTTACCATTCACCAGCGGACGTTTGAACGTGAAACTACATTTTCGTAAAATCAGCTGAAACGACAATTATTTTTATTCGCGAAGGTTCTTCTTATTCTTCTTCTTTCGCTTATTTTCATTATTGTGATGGCGCAGGTAGGTTTAGGTACAATTACAGTGTATAGGGGGTCTCCCAACCAGCGCGGCCATGGAATCGGTACATTTTTGAAAGGCTTGTTCCGCGCTTCAATGCCCCTGTTAAAGAGAGGCGCTAGCGCTGTCGGCAAGGAACTGATGCATTCAGGGATTAATTTTTTGGAAGACATCGAAAACGATATGCCTGCGAAATTAGCATTTCAGCATCGATTGAGCCAAGCTCAAAATAATCTGAAACGGAAAGCCATCGATACGATTTTCAGAGGGAAGGGATATAAGACTAAAAAGATGCGAAAAGCTATTCAGTCCAAACGTGCTGTTCGTAAGAAGCGGTCGTCAAAGAAAACTAGTGGGAAAGGAAAAACTTGCAAAACCCGTAAAGTGAAAGGGAAAGGAAAAGGGAAAAAAAGGCAAAAAACGCACTAAGAAGCAAACTTTTGACGATATATTTGGGTAAAAATGTCTTTCGTTCATGCCAATAGTTGTGACTGCTCTAAATCCGAGTTGGATTTATTCTCTTTACCTCCGACTCAATCGCATATAGAACACGGGCAGTGGGTAGTGTATAAACCTATTTCTTCGCTACAAGATCAAACTCCGATAGAATTTGTCGTAGCCGGGCAGGGAAGTGATTACCTTGATTTATCTCAGTCTCTATTGAGTATTAAAGCTAAAATAGTGAAAAATGATGATTCAGCTTTAGCCGCAGCTGATGATAATCTAATCGGGCCCATTAATAACTGGATGCATTCGTTGTTCAGTCAAGTTGATGTTTATTTGAATCAGAAAATAGTGTCTTCGTCGAGTAACGCGTATCCTTATAGGGCATATTTTGAAAATTTACTAAGTTATGGACCTGGCGCTAAAAACTCTCATTTAACGTCAGTTTTATGGTATAAAGACACGGCAGGTCATATGGAAGTTGCTGATAACGCGGGTTTGACAACGCGTCGCGGTTTTAGTAAACGAAGCAAAACTGTTGAGATGATCGGACATATTCATAGTGACATTTTCTCTCAGGACAAAATGCTGTTGAATAACGTTGAATTAAAATTAAGATTAGTTAGATCTCGTGATGATTTTTGCTTATTAGGTCAGGCAGGATATAAAGTGAAAATTTTCGAGGCTAATTTGTTCGCTCGCCGTGTCAAAGTTTCACCCAGTGTTTTGATAAGTCATGCCAAGGGTCTTGAGAGCACAACAGCAAAGTATCCCATCACCAGAGCCGACGTTAAATCAAACACCGTCCCGGCCGGTGTTCACAGTGTATCCCTCGATAATGTAGTCAGCGGTCAGCTCCCTACGAGAATTATTATGGGTATGGTTTCCAACACAGCTTTTAATGGTGATGTTACATTAAACCCCTTCAATTTTCAGAATTTCGGACTAGATTTTGCATCATTTCACATAGACGGTCAACAAATTCCGGGTGTTATTTTAACTCCAAATTTTGACTCGGAGGAGTACATCAGATCGTTCCATACTCTTTTCTCAGGCACCGGTATTCATTACTCAGATTCAGGAAACGAAATTGATAGGACGGAGTATAAAAACGGATACGGACTTATCGCACTCGATTTTACTCCTGATCTCGAGGCTCACATTAAGTCTCATTGGAGTCTCGTGCGTCACGGAAGTTTGAGAATAGAGCTGCGTTTCAAAGCGGCGTTGGCCGAAGCCATCACTGTCATTACCTATGCTGAATTCGACAACGTGATAGAAATAGACAAAAGCAGAAACGTTATCGTCGATTTTGGCGCCTGATCTTGAGCGATTTCCATATTTTATCCCCTTCAATATGAATTCCCTGGAAGTGTATGCAACCCTCAAAACTTTACCCGTTTATACTGCAGTTTACGCTGCGAACAGGTTACCTCTGTCCATTTCTTACCCATGCGCTATAATTGTCAATACTGATCCGGATTCAAAACCGGGAACCCACTGGATAGCAATTTACATTGATAAATTTCAAAACGGTGAATATTTTGACAGTTACGGCCTACCACCGTTTGTCTCTCAGCATAAAAAATTCTTAAGAGCAAATTGTAAGAAATTCCTTTACAACACGAAAGAGATGCAAAGCCTTGATTCTAATGTTTGCGGTCAATATTGCCTCCTTTATCTTTATTTCAGATCACATGCTAGGTCTCTATTAGATTTTCAAAGATTTTTTTCAGGCGATACTTTAAAGAATGATAAAATTTTAAAATTAAATTATCGGAAATACTTCAGTTTTGTAAAAATTGAAAAAAGACATTCCCACAATAAAATTCAGTCTTCTCGTTGCCGTGGGCTACACCTTGCCCGCAGAAGATTCTTGTTATAAAAATTGAGAAAAAATACAGATTAAGGGGAAAATATAGGGGTAGAAATGAGGATAGGCGAGTGTGCGTTCACAGTCGGGGAACCGGTTCTGATGTAGGGGAGGTCCAGGTCCCACAGGGGGTTGGAGCCCTCGGATTCGGGAGTGGTGGTGTGCTGGCCTTCTCCGCCAAGCTTACTTATAGCCCTGGCCTATCTCATTTTCTTACTGTTGCGCCCAGAATTTTGCGTTTTCTCATTCTCTTCTCAACGTTACTTTACGTGCACTTGACTCCCTGGTCAAACCGCCCGGTGTTTTCTGCCCTTTCTTGCTCACTCCGTAACCGCTCATCTAATCATGGATTCCGAGTCCGAAAGAACAGCTCCCGGTCCTCTTGTTCTTAAGACCATCGGGAATTCCTGTTTTTTCATCTCTCCTGAAGGCGTGAAGCAAATTGTCGTCGGTCATACATGTGATGAACAGTTCGAACCTGTGATCAAGTTTTACAAACATAGTAAAGCACAAAATGGACTTGCACTGAACGTCGCAGAATGGCGTGCATTCTACTACAAGGACAGTGACATCGACTCTGAATTCCGAAGAGGTGGCTACATTAACGATATGTTTTACCTCGGCACTCCATCCAAATATTTAGAATTTCGCAAGATTATTCGAAACAAGTGTCTGGTAATTGCCGAAAGGAGCCAATCGCAGCTGAAGTACCCAAGGGAGATCGCACTTCAAGAAAAAACGTGGATTCATCTCAAGACTCTCATTCGATCAATTGACTCTGTGGTAGTCAAAGCAGTGGACGATCAACGTAAATATCAACAACTTTTCTCTGATATTTGTGATGAAATTTCAAAAAAATGCCTCTACTTAGATGAAAATAATGTTTCAGAATGTTTGGATCAACTCAGTGCTAACTCTTTCAGTGAAAAATCGCAGTTCTCATCCCACGATTTTAACATTGCTTTTGTGGAATTAAAACATGCGTGCCGTGATTTAATTATAGATAAAGTTTTGGATGATAAAGTCGGTTTCAACTTCATACAGTCACAGATCTAGCTTAGCGTAGTGCAGAAATCTAAAATGTCTTTAGAAACAAACGCCTGGTGTAACGGCAAGATTCACTTACTATCCTTTCCTAAAGACTATCGTGGTACTCCTGCGAACTTTACCTTGAACAAAAAACTCTCAAAGAAATCGAAGACATCTATAGTTTTTCAAAAAAAATGTGATTCAACGTGTCACATATTTTTAGAATACGGTGTCGACGAGTGTGGCTGTTTTTTCAATCCAGACCTTGAGATAAAATGAAACATCAATAGAGGCTACGGGATTGAAGTATGCAAAATCCAGTCTCTGAGGTGAAATGAAAAGCCAATAGGAGGTACGGGATTTTTTTTTCTGTGTGATTGTGTTTTAACTTCTACTTTAATAATTCTCTCTTCCTCAGAAGAAACCACTTATTCTTTCTCTCAAAATGAATCTTGCCGTTTCCTGTTTACTTCAATTTTTGAAAATATGTTTCGCTTTACTGAGTCTTGTCTTGACTGTAGTTATGATTCGAATCTTGGCTTTTTTCCTCACTTTTTTCTTTCCGTTATGACACGCTCTTTTGCTATATTGTATTCTCTCTAAAAAACAGTCCCTTCAGTGATGTAATATAAATTGTATATAATAGAATAAATCTAGTATTAAGTTTTTTTTGAACATGTAAGGCTAATCTTTTGAGATCAAGCCAGGTTCTCTGTAATTTTCTGAATAAAAATTTATCGGCTCCGTTTGTAGTCATCACAAACATTAACCTCTGACTTATTTTTCCGTTCGTAACTACAATATTCCTTATTTTGAACCTACACTTATGATCGCAAGAATGAGAAAATTATGATAACGATTCATTTTCATACAAAAAAAAAAAAAAAAAAAAAAAAAAAAAAAAAAAACAAAACAAAACAAATAAACAAAAAAAATCTCACATGAAAGTATGCTAATTTAATTATTCTCCATAGCCTCAGGAATTTACAAATCACATAAAATCTTTCAAAGTAAATTTCATTTTAAAAAAAAGAAAAAAAAAGAAAAAAAATTATTATTATTTTAAAATCTGAGATGTAATATTTAAAACATCTCTCAAGATTGAAACAGTTTTTTCTTTCGTTTATTTAATTTCATTTTTCTTTCAAACAAACATAGCTTTTTTAATGCAAGTGTGAAATTACAAATTACTGAATTCACACACTCTCGCTCTCTTTAAAAGAAAAAGAAAAAAAAAATTCTTTCTTTTTTCCAAATTCTAATTTATGGATGTACAAAACATATACACTGATAATACATTTACAATCAAACACAGTAAAAAACTTAATAAAATATGAATTACGGTTAACACGCAACGCGATCTTAAATGGTAGCGTCTGTAATGAGTTCACTAATATCAAATCGCCGAGTATATCATCACAAATAGGTCACATCGATCAGAAAAGTGACCACAAATAGAAAATAGACACATTCAAATCTTTAAAAAAATTATAAAAAAAATTAATTATTAGTTTATTTACCTCGCAAGCTAAGCTGACCATACCTTTGCTAAAATGAACAATGTAAAACTGAATTAAATCAAAAGGAACCAGGGAATACGTGAACCCCATACGCATAGTTTCTTTTGACTTCACTTCATTTCTACCTGGTTCCTTAATGTGTAAAGTAGATACCTCTATTTTCACGCGTGGGACTACCGTATTGCATACCTTTTCGATTGAAGGCTAATATTATACGTCAAATTGAAAGGTCTAGTTTGATCCGTGGGCGTGCGTGTTGCATACTCGTTTGAATTTAAGGCTAATCTCATTCCTCAAATTACTGCAATTTCGAGAAAAAGAGGGGGGAAAAAATGAAAAAAGAATCAATTATCATCATTTTAAAATCCGAGATGTAATATTTAAAACATCTATCAACATTTAAGCAGTTTCTTTTTTGTTTCTTTCAATTTATTTCTATTTTAAACAAACATAGCTTTTTAATGCAGGTGTGAAATTACAAATTATGGAATTCACACTCTCTCTCTTTGAATGCACTCACTGACCCTGACAACAGAAACCTCAATCATTTAACGACTGTGAATAGGTGAAAAGGCAAGAATGAGAAAATTATAACCAACAATATATTTTCAAATCAAAAATAATATCACACATGAAAGTACATTGCTCATTGCTTATTTCATCATTCTCCATAGCTTTGACTCACATAAAAACTTTGAAAGAAAATTTTATTTTAAAAAAAAGGAGAAAGAATTAATTATTACTATTTTTTAAAATCCGATATGTAATATTTTTTAAAACATCTCTCAAGAGTTAAGCAGTTTAATTTATTTTTCTTTTAAACAAATATAGCTTTATTTAATGCAGGCGTGAAATTACAAAAGGCGTAGATCTGCTGGATCTTCCAGAAAAGATCGCGTCAGGAATGAGACGGTACGGGAGATCATGGATACCAAGTAGACCATCGTGCATGACATTATGATGAAACAACTTATTTGGTATGGTCATGTCCAGAGAATGGCAGGAGACAGGTTGCCGAAGGGGGTCCTTGATTGGGTCCCTCCTGGGAGAAGACGCAGAGGGCGCCCAATGAAAGGTTGGAGGGATTGAAGCGGAAATTTTAAGGTGCTCAATGCGCCAAGATTTGTGGTTCGACAGAGAGCAGTGGAGGTTAGGAGTCGTAGAGCGCGAGGGAGTGCTGTAAAGCGACCTATATGTATGTGAAATTACAAAATACGGAGGTATTCAGCGCATCGCTAAGTGATTTTTCTTGGTAGGGTAACAATGGGGCCTCCTCTTTCATTCATGCCTTCTACCTGCATTGAACAAATGACCATTGTGCGACCACAGCCAGGCGCCAAGTCATTTGCCCGTCACCAACCCTTCCTCACCACTGAGCGAAAATCCATACCTATAAACGTGACCCTACTACTTTTGGTTAATAATACAGTCGATCATCAGTATGAGAAACTAGGGGTTACGCCCCCTAACCGCAACGTTGTCCAACCTCCAAGGAGCGCCTCGCGCCCTCAAAAGCTCGCTTATGCGGTCTCCCACGAGTTAACCGAAATGGAGTGGGCTCATCTAGGGACTGTCTTATATGGATAGCCTTAAAAATCAAGAAAATCGGCTCGGTAGATCTTTAGAACGAACAGTAACAAAACATGGACATTTACATTGTTTCAATGGAAGACTCCTCAACTTTATTACGAAGTCACGAGACAATTGGGTCATATATTGCAAAAATCTGAATAAAGCGAGCTGGTATGATGACTATCTCCTGTCGATAGACGCAAAAATCGAGGAAATTGGTCAAATATAACGGTGGAACTAACTGTGACAAAAGATGAACATTTAGGGGATCAGAGAGCTTATAGCAATGATAATTTTCACTGTGTTTCTTAAACTCTTGGTTATTCATGAAGTATTTTTCTCTTGAAATTCTTTTCAAATTTCAAGATTCACTTTTTATTGATACACATCTACCCTGAACACATTTATTTTATTATCGAGATAATTCGTTGAGAGAGTCTCAAGATGCGTTAGAGCGCTAGGAATGTCTCCTCATCCAGCGAGTCGATCGTTGTATCGATATATCGAATGACATCGTGACCTTGATCCATAAATCCTTATTTTACCAATGTAATTCATCGACCGAGGCCATTTGATAGAAATTCGATAATCCAGGCACTGGTATTCATCGGCGTGTTCTCACAGGTATCATCAACTATGTACTAGGAAAGATACTCATGCTGCTAAAATTAAAATTTCAAATCCCCGAGAGCGATTTTTGATTCGCTCGTTTAAATGAAGTCGAACAGCCTGCACGAGGAAACGCTTAGTCTTAGGTCGATCCGAAACCACCCTTAGCGAAAGGAACCCGACAATCGACCTGCTGATTCACAATAGTTGGATCTCGCCGCAAAATGTGCGGTTGACACATTAATATCCGATCGGCGGGTCGGCCAAAAAGCTCCATTAAGGTCCCGATCATTCGACACACACCGGGTACACCGAGGCGAAGGGGAGCTTGTCTAATTTAAAACAGCGCATCTACCCACGCTTCCCAAATGGAGTTACGCGAGTCGGCCCGACGAAAAGAACACGGATCATCCTCATGTTAAGATGAGCCCCACAACGCTAGTATTATTACGCAGCCCAGGGATCATTCAAAACACGGATTTGTCCCCTTTCTGCGACGGAGGGTGACCGCGAGTGTTTTGAAAAGGGATCATGTCGGTTTTTCAGATGAGCCCTGAAGGGATAGTGTGTTGCGCAGTTGAGGGATCATGGAAAAATCGAGGTGTTCCACTCGGGATCGAACCGGGACCCTCGAGAGTTGATTCAGACGTTTAGCCACGGTGGCGACCACTGCGCGGCCAGGGCCAGGCTGCCGCGCTAAGGAAGAACGCCGCATGAACCTTCAGGCGTTGCCAAATTCCCTTTGATATATCACGAATTCTTGGGAATATTTATTGCCATTTCTCTCTCGATTTTTCAGGGAATTTCCTTCGTAATTTGATCTTAATTGTCTGAAAATTTCAAGGAAAAATATAGATAACTTTTCTCAAAAATAAACGTTTTATCGGAGGAAATTTGGCAACTCTGGAATGTTGATACGGCGTTCTTGCTTAGCGCGGGAGCGGGGTTGTCGGAGGGCCTTATGATTGATGAGCGCGTCGCATCGCAATTGCCGTCTTGGATTTTGGGAGTGCGAACAGGTGTTTGCGACTCCTCCCCCTCTTCTCGGTGCCCCCCGCCCCTGGAATAGCGACTTGCACTCGTGTATTTGTTCAGGCGTGTATTAAATCTGCTTTAGCCCCCTCCTCCGGCCGGAGAGGAGGGCTAGTCACTGCCCCTTGCCGGAGATTCCAGGGTTGCCGCCCGGGGTGATTTTGATTACATTTCGCGACAAGGTGTCTCATTCCTGGCTCGTCCATGGAAGCACCAATCTGAATGCGGAGACAAATCTGCCGTGATAGCGAAGAGAGCCGTAAGTGCAAAAATGAAGTTTTTAGAAAACGGGCTCAGAAGCTTTTGACAAGAACATTTTATTGAAAGAAGCCTCCGTTCTTTGTCAAATTGCCACTAATCGTTCGGAAGACTCCTAGAAATCGTATGGATGATTAAAAATCGACTGATTTTATTTCCATTACTTAAAAAGAGTATTTTTCATTTTCATGCTAGGTTATTGTTAGGCAAGACAGCCGTAAGTGCTATCTACTGCATGCTTTCGTGGTTGCATTTTGGACGCATAACAAACACATTTTCAGGTTAGAAATCGGCAGATGAGGGCGGCATTTCTCTTGAAAGCACTGTTTTCATTGGCTCTCATGCACCTACGGCTGTCTTGAAAAAAACTATGTCATTTTTTGTGCACTTATGGCTTTCTCAAACGTCTCGTTTTCATTAAATTGGGATGAATTTTGCTGTTTCAGCTGTCTCAGTAATTTCATCTAAAAGAGTTTAGATGAATTTTGAAGAAAACTCGATTTCGAAAATTTTGCACTTACGGCCCTCTTCGCTATCACGGCAGTAATGCTGCCGTACCAAGGAAAAATGCCGTTTAAATCTTCAGGCGTTGCCAAATATTCTGTGGTAAAACACGAATTTCCCGGTAAACTTTAGAATATTTTCCTTCAAATTTTTCGAATGATTTTGTTTGCAATATCACCAAAAGTTTCTGAAAATTTCAAGGAAAAATATTCATAACTTTTCTTCTAAATAAACATTTTATCGAAGGAAATTTAGCAACTCTCGAATGTCTAAACGGCGTTAGCATCCTTAGCATCCTTAGCGTCGGTAGCATGGCAGGCACATGTCGATGGCTAGAGTTCGAAACCACGTACCTCCGTATACGACGTTGAAAACTTCCTATCTTCCTTTATTTTTTCTGAGGAAAACTAGGCATCGCAATAGCTTGACGAACTCTTCGATTTCTCTTCTCCCTTAACAGAATACTCCGTACAAATTTCAAGCCATAAAATTGTTTTTTTTTTTCTTTTTGAAAAAATAAAATAGGAGTGGAAATTTTGAAACACCGCCATAGAGATACGTTTTGGCGTATACGTTGCTCTTTAGCTATCGATATGCTGTCTGTGGAATACGCCAGAGATTCTAGAAGTGCCTTATTGTAAAATTTTAAAGGTCCTTAGCAAAATCCAAAATTCCTTACATTTTGGAAGCTGGAGGCACTTTGGAACACATTCGCTGTTTCTAAAATGATCCATAAATTCCTCCAGAATTTCCAGGTACTCCTCATGGCAAAATGGAGTCCATTTAACATTCAAGGAATCGAATCTTTCACATCAAGAACGACCCTACCCTTAGGTAACAAATTCATAGGCGTCAATTCAGGTAAAGCTTAGGGAAAGGACCTCATGAAAATCTCGAAAAATGCTCTGGAATTGATCAAAATTCCCGTAATGAAAGGTCAGCTCTAAAATTTAAGAGGTGCAGCAATCGCTCCATTGCCCTGGTGAAATGACACCTCTGAAAAAATATAAAAAAACGTAAAAAACATTAACTGAAGCAAGGAGCCTATCAAGAAAACCTCATCTAATTGATTTAAGGAGCGAGCACTTTCAAGTGTAACTTCAAATGCGGATAAGCCATTTGGGCGTTTTCTGACTAAAAAATTGAAGAGTTAAGTTGACACGAGATAGTGAGAGAAGTTACGCACTTCGGTACATGACATTCAATATCCGAGGTGAGCACCCGGGAAAGGGACACACCTTGAGTCTTCTTTTTAACTGCTTGTCTCTCATTTTGTCACGAGTTTGCCTTCAATAAGTGTTTGCGGTCTCCAATAGCTAGGGGAGCAAATTAGAATAGAGAGAGAGAAATAGGACAGAGGAAAGAAGAGTAGGGCGAAGCGATCTGGCAACCTCGGAACGACGAGTTCCGAGCCTATCATAGATAGCGCATGGATGGAACCCGTCGAACTCAAAGCGGCCAGTCCATAAAGCGAGAAAATGGGGATAAATCTACATGACAGAGAGAAAATGCACTATAAAAATATGAAAAATATGCACTCTAAGCACTCACCGAAGTCCTCAGTCTGGTACAGCCATGCGGCGCTGAAGCGGCATGCTCTCGACGTCACGGGCGAAACCTGGCGCCATCTCACTCGTGTATGCTAGAAATCTAGCCTAGCATGGTAACAGCTCTCAAGCGGGGGCGTAAAGGATCAAAGTGCGGACATATCAGGAAAAAGGAGCGGTAGCTAAGGGCAAGGGTGCGGTTGGGCGACACAAGCACACTCTCATTCATACCATCATAACTAAAGCAGGAAAATAGTCGTCTACTACTAAATAAGCGAGCTTGTTTTACCAAGAGTGATGAGAAGCGGTAAGAAGCGAAGGCAAATGTCAGCAAAAGCGGCGATACCAAAGGTAGCAGCTGGGTAGCAGTAGAGCAGCAGGCAGTAGCAGGAGAAAGCACAGAGGCGCGGCGACGTTCTCGGCGTAAGCGGCGTAAGTGAGGCGACGCGAGCTGAAGTCTGAAATGGCTCACTGGAAAAGTAGGGGAAAATCTCCAATCAGCTCTGATTGGCCGATCAGCCGCCTCGGGGCTCTCTCCTCCTGCCGTCCTGCAAGCCCGATTTGTAGCGACAAATATAGCGAAAAAATACGATGAAAATCGGCGCCAACAAACACCCCCGGCCTTGGCGCCTCAGCGAGGCGTCAAAACGAAAAAAGCGAAGAACTTACAAACTGATACTAAAACTAAACTATTTGCTAGTGGCTGATAAGTAAACTCACTTGCGGTTGCAGAAGCGGTGGTTTGCGGTGCAAGAAGCAAGGAAAGAGGGGGGGTTGGGGGCGGTGGGAGTGGTTAGCGGATTAGCGGTAAGTTTTAAAAAATTTGATTGAAATAGCGAAAGTAGCGGGCAGAGCGATATTAATAGGTAGAAAAGTTAAAAAAAAAAATTTTGGGTGTGCGTGTCTGTCTAGTATTATGTTTGAATTCTTTCGTGCGAGCGTTTTTTTTTGAGAATAGAGTAGAACATATAAAATATAATGAAATAAATTAAAATAGCGGTTGGGCGGGACTTTCGTTGCGCGCGGAAACTGAAAGCTCGAAGAAAGAAAATAAATAAAAAAAAATTATTCCTCAAGCGGTAGCGGATATAATTTATGTACAGGACGCATATATTCACTTGTGGCTGTGCGTACGGTTGCAACCCTCACGCGGCCGTCTGCACCGGGGTGAACTTTGGCGATACGCCCTAATTTCCAAGAAAGCGGGGGTTGGTTTGGTTCTTGAATGAGGACTAGTGTGTCTACTTTTAAATTTGGAGAGTCTTTGGTCCATTTTCCGCGGGGGAGTAGCGAGTGAATATATTCATTTTGCCAACGTCTCCAAATTTGTTGGAACATTCCTTCAACTAAATGCCAACGCCGTAAACGCGGAATATCTGCGTCATCAAAAGAGTATACCGAAGCGAGTTGAGCGGTCTTCCTATTAAAAAATGGCCTGGTGTGAGGGGTTGCAAATCATTTGGGTCAGCGGAGAGGGCGGTTAGCGGTCGCGAATTTAACATGGCTTCGATTCTACAACAAAGGGTATTCAGTTCCTCTAAGTATAGAACCTTGTCTCCGATGGTGCGGCGGAGATGAGTTTTAAAAGATTTCACGCAGCTTTCCCATATGCCGTTCATGTGTGGTGCATGAGGGCATCCAAACATGAAGTTAATTTTGTTTTTTTGAATAAATTCGCGGAATTCTTTATTTGTTTCATCATTTTGCAGGCTCTTATAGAAGTTAGCGGCGCCCACGAAATTAGATCCTAAATCCGTAAAAAACTTTTCCGGGCTTCCCCGGCGGGAAGCAAAGCGGTGTAGAGCGGCTACGAAATCCGGTGTAGACAAATCGTGAACAACCTCTAAGTGCACTGCTTTTGTGCTCATGCACACAAATACGCACACGTAGACTGAGACTACTCGTGCGGATCGCAGTTGATGAATCTTTACTTTAATGGGACCAAGCAAGTCAGCTCCCGTGTGCAAGAAAACTGGGGTAGGTTGCACGCGGTACTTAGGTAGCGGTGCCATCATAGGAATTTTATTAGTGGGCCTTGCTCTAAAGCAGGCAACACAACGGTGTACAACGGATCTAACCAAATTTCGCGCGGATAAAATCCAAAAACTGCGAGCAAGAGTAGCTTGAAGTAAGCGCGGTCCAGCGTGTAGGGAATCTTTATGATATTTTTCAGCTAAGAGTCGCACTAATGGGTGCTTAGCGGTGAGAAGATAAGGGTGGCGGGAATCAAGAGCCAAATCTGAGTTATCAAGCCGTCCTCCAACGCGGAGGAGCTTGTTATTATCTATGTATGGAGTCAATTTTTGAATGCATGGTTTGCACTGCTGTTTTTTATTAATTTTTGCAATTTCGTCTGAAAATGACTCTGTCTGAATACGGCGAATTAACCATAATTCTGCCCTTATCAACTCTGCTGAGCTTAATGGCGGGAATTTTAACCCCTTTTTCACGTGCTTCGGTGCGGGGGAGCGGGGCCGTTTCGATTTGAGACTTGCTAAGACACGCGTTCGATTAATGAATCGCGCTATCCAAGCGAGAATTTTCACACCTTTATCCCATGACGAGAATTTTGGTAGCGAAAATTGCGGAGTTGAAGCGGTAAGGGCGGAAATAGGTGTTTTTATGTCTGGGAGACTCTCTATAGGTACCTCTACTAGTGATACCGGCCAATTTGTCGGATCCTCAGATAGCCATTGGGGGCCTTTCCACCAAAGTTTACAATTGAGCAGTTCGTCAGGGGTTAAACCTCTGGACGCTGGGTCGGCACAATTGTCCTCTGAGCGAACGTGTCTCCAAACAACATCGGAACGGAGCGATTGTATTATGGTAACACGATTGGCAACGAAAGTTTGCAAGCGATATGTTGGAAGGCGGATCCAGGATAATACAGTAGTTGAGTCTGACCAGCAAAAAACCTTTTCTATCTTATAATAAGTTTCTAACTGCGGTAAATATGCGTTGAGTAACTCGGCTAATAAAGTCGCGGCGCAAAGCTCCAATCGAGGTAACTTGACCTTTTTGAGGGGTGCAACTCGAGTTTTAGCGATAATAATCGATACATGCGCGGTTTCATTTTCAAGAGCGGAGCGGAGGTACAGTGCAGCTGAGTAACCAATTTCTGAGCTATCACAGAACCCATGAATTTGAAAGTGAGAAGAGCCTTTGCGGTGTAATAAGCGCGGAATTATAAGTTCTTTAAGCGCGGGCATCGACCTTTGGAATCTCGACCACTTTTCTACAATTTCAGATGGCAGAGTTTCATCCCAATCGTAATGAGAGCGCCATAATTCCTGCATGAATGCCTTGCATTTTAAGACTACGGGGGCTATAAGGCCCAAAGGGTCGAATAGCGTAGCGATAGCGGATAAAATGCCGCGTTTGGTTTTTGCAGGCGCAGAAAATTCGGTATTGAAGGTGAAAGCGTCTTTTACTGCCAACCAGAGCATTCCTAAAATTGAGAAGCGGGGGTTATTTGGGTCGTCCAAACATGGGATTTCTAACTCGCTTGCGTGAAAACCTTCTAAAATACTAGGGTGGCTTGAAGTCCACTTCCGAGGGTGGAAATCGCCGAGCGCGAGAAGCGCTATGAGAGCGAGTATAATTTCACGAGCGTCTTCTTCCGTTTCTGCTCCTCCTAAAATGTCATCAACAAATGTGCTGTTCAATAATATTTTAGCAGCTTCAGGGTACTTTTCACCGTGATCTTGCGCGTGTTTTCGTAAGGTTCTGATAGCGAGGAAGGGCGATGGGGCGAGACCGAAGGTGACGGTATTCAATAGATACACTAAAAGCGGGTCATTTACAGATTCACGCCAAAGAATGGACTGAAAAAATCTATCATCTTCGTGGATCAATTTGTAAAAACATTTGACGAATGTCAGCGGAGAACACCACAGGGTGGCATCGGTAATAAATTAATATGTCACGTATATCATTTTGAAGTTTTGGCCCGGGCAATAAAATGGAATTAAGACTCACACCATTACTCGTAGGGGCAGACGCATCCATTACTACACGAAGCGGCGAGGTACTAGAATTTTTCAAAACCCCAGTATGTGGCAAGTAAAAATGTTGCTGATAACTAGGGGGCGGTTTTGTGACAGACATAAAATTACTTTCTTTGTAATTTTTCATGAAATCCTTGTAAAGCGAATGAAATTTTTCATCCTTTGCGAACCTTCTTTCTAGCGACGCGAAGCGGTTTTCGGCCTGAAAACGCGATTGTCCCAAGGGGGGATGATTTTTCCTAAACGGCAGTCTAACTTTATATCTACCGTTTTCCTGTTGCACAGTGGTTTGCACATATAAATTTTCCGCCTCCTCTTCATCAGGAGTTAAAGCGGGTTTAGACGTTGTCACTTGTTCAATGGACCAAAAATCTTCGATTTTTTGCGAAATCTTATCGAGCGTATGAGTAAGAAGAGCTAGCGATGAACGTTTAAGTGCGGTTTCTCTATTGGGTTCAGAACTGGGCACAGGACCCATGACAGTTAAGCCTAGCGTGGTCCCTAAACCGATAGGACCGTCTTGAGTCGGCGCGACCCTAAGACCAGTAAGCAAAAATGGAAAAATATCTGCTCCTAGTAAACAATCGCAATAATCGCTTTCTGTAAACAGCGGGTCTGCTAAATCATAAGAAGTGAAGATTTCGCGGATTTCGTGCGGAATAGAAACAGGAGGAATTTTTCCTGTTAAGCGGTTTACTACTATAAGGCGCGCATTTGCAAAAGCGAGATTTTCTTTTGAATCTAGAATGTCAACGGTAACTACTCCATCAACAGACACGGGTGATTCGGCGATTCCAGTAACATCTGGGGCGCCGTGATTGGGCTTTAAATGAAGAAGTTGAGCCACCCTACGCGTCAGAAACGAGCTCATAGCGCCTGAGTCAAAAATCAACCTAACCGGGATTTTATAACCCTCTGCGCTGCGCAAAATAACACGCGCTGTGGGAAGAATACTATAGGCGGGAGCAGGTGTGGAATTCGACGCGAGGGCCGCAGACAAAACGGCACCGTCTGATAGCGGGTTTATTTGAGTAGCTTCCTGAGTGACGTCATCAGCGAGGTGCGCGGATGGAACCGCGTTATCATGAGAGATCGGGCTGTGCGCTGTAAGAGCTTCTGGATGCGGAGGTGGAACAAGCGGGGGGCGGGAGGTCGCCGCGTTGACGAGCGTCGCGGGCGCGAGCTTGTTTTCCTCAAAATGTAACGAAGAATGGTGGCGACCATTGCATACCGAACAATTTCTAGGCGAACGGCAGGCAGACACAAAATGCGGTGATAAGCAGTTGTAACAGAGACCTTTCTTTTTTACGCCTTCAGCGCGATCGTGGGCATCAAGCTGTAGATAAGTATCGCATCCGTAGATCACGTGATCATTCGCGTTACACCATTTACACTTGTTATTGGAGTATTTGGTCGGCGAAGACGACGAACTTGCAGGAGCGTCGGCGTGTGACGGTCCAAAGTTCGGCCCGGTGTCCGCGGCTGAGACTCGCCGCGTGGGCTGATACCCGCGACGTTGCGCTATCTGCTCATAAGAACTCCGATTTTTAGATGCAGTATGCGACAAAAAATTGCGACTCGAGTAAGATGAGCGTTTTACATTCGCGGTTGAGGGTAAGTCTGAATCACCAACAAGCGTGCATTCAGCCTTAATAAAACTAATGATTTCAGAAAGCGTTGGGTACGTTGTAGGGTGATCGCGCGCGTCATCTAGGCGTCTCCGATAAAAATTGTTAAATTTTAATAGAATTACTGCAACCAAAAAATTTCCGTAAGACTCGGTTTTATGCTTAAGCGCGGTGAGGCCATGAATATGTTCACGTAATTTAGCGAGTAACTGAGACATCTGGGTGTCGTTGCTTACCATAGGTAGTTCTAACAAACCATGATAATGCCTTAAAATGCAATGCTTTTCACGCTGATAGCGATCTTTTAACATATCATAAGCAACCTTATAATTTTCATCGGTAATGTCCATGGTTCCGATCATGGAAAGCGGCTCCCCTGTTAAGAAGGACAAAAGCCGTTGAAATTTTACAACATTTGAACTAGTAGAATTATGAACCGCAGCGTTATACAAATTGTAAAATGTTGGCCATTTATCTACCGTACCGTCAAAAGTCGGAACTTTGAGCGGACCTAAACGTACATGCTCTAATGTGGTAGCGACGGATTGAGCGGGGGGCGGGGCGGCAGGAGCTCCGCCAGGTTCTGAGACAGGAGCTTTCATGTAACGCAAAAAATTGCTTAAAGCGCAATCAACCAAATCGTCAAACTTGTCCTGCATTTTGACCGTCGGGATTTGACTATCCTCACTTAAACGCGTATTCAATTCTAGAATTTCGTCTTGGCATGCATCAAAATCTTCTTGTAATTTTTTGACGCGTTCGCGAGTGTCAGCGTACATGTGACAATTAGCGAGTGTTACATCCGCTGAAGCAGTCTGGATTTTTTCGACGCAATTGTAAATTCGCGCGCGTTTTTGTTCAAGGAACTCCTTTTGACGCGTGAGTTCGTCGGCGTCTGCCATTTTGAATTTTCTTGATTAACTGAACGCGGTGACTTAATTGGATAGAAAAAAGAGCGAATTCAAGCTCGTGCCAATAATCGTAAAAAAAAAAAATGCAAAAAGAGAAGCGCTACGCACAAAAAAACTCAAAAGCACTAGACACTGTAACACTACGAAAATATGTCAGCAAGAAGCAATCAACTAAGCCAAAATCTACTCTAAAGCATTCTACTAAAAGCATTGAGAACAAAGTCAGAAGCTGCAGTTTTGCATGAATTGCAATTTTACATCGTGAGAAAAAATAGAGAAAAGCGGAAAAATATTGTCTCAGATAAGTAATCTTAATTCGAAGCGAGATTGTTAGCACTGTAACTAATTCTAAGCAATGCACTAACTTTTTACTACAGTCTTACACTGATGCAAAATTTACTAGCAGATAAATGAGCAGAAAAAAAGGCAAGAAAAAATATTTAGCTTTGATACTTATCAAAAAATAGCGAAAAGATACGCGAGTGGTTGGCACCAGGAATCGGCGCTAAGTCGAGAGAACTTGGAAAAACTGTTGCATGGTCGTGAACATAAGGTTCTTGGTACTTATAGATAATTTACTATGGAAGCGTTGAGTTTCACAAGATGGAGGTTTATTCGGCGAGGGGCTTAGAGTGCAAGAGGCGTGCTATCTCTGGTCATGTAGAATCCAAAAAAAGCAAAAGAGAACAAAAAGGCAGATATAGCACTGAAAAGAGAAGAGACAAGAAGTGAAGCATATTTCTAAATAGTTTGAGCAGGTGCAGTATAGAAGTACTCTGAGAGTAAGTGTGCGGTAGGCTCGGTGGGTCTGTCACCCCCGGCCATGGCTTTTGCGAGGGATTCACGAGAAAAGAGAAAGAGCGGAGGTCGAAAAGAACGAGCTACTTTTTCGTTAATTTGTTAAGCAAGAAGAGCAATAATGAAATTCAGCGGCGAGGGTAAGCATTGTATCACTGTGGACTGTAAAAAAAAAGCGTAAGCCAAAGAGCTTGATTAATTAACTCCGGCTCGAAGGACCATTTGTTGCGGTCTCCAATAGCTAGGGGAGCAAATAGAATAGAGAGAGAAATAGGACAGAGGAAAGAAGAGTAGGGCGAAGCGATCTGGCAACCTCGGAACGACGAGTTCCGAGCCTATCATAGATAGCGCATGGATGGAACCCGTCGAACTCAAAGCGGCCAGTCCATAAAGCGAGAAAATGGGGATAAATCTACATGACAGAGAGAAAATGCACTATAAAAATATGAAAAATATGCACTCTAAGCACTCACCGAAGTCCTCAGTCTGGTACAGCCATGCGGCGCTGAAGCGGCATGCTCTCGACGTCACGGGCGAAACCTGGCGCCATCTCACTCGTGTAAGCTAGAAATCTAGCCTAGCATGGTAACAGCTCTCAAGCGGGGGCGTAAAGGATCAAAAGTGCGGACATATCAGGAAAAAGGAGCGGTAGCTAAGGGCAAGGGTGCGGTTGGGCGACACAAGCACACTCTCATTCATACCATCATAACTAAAGCAGGAAAATAGTCGTCTACTACTAAATAAGCGAGCTTGTTTTACCAAGAGTGATGAGAAGCGGTAGAGCGAAGGCAAATGTCAGCAAAAGCGGCGATACCAAAGGTAGCAGCTGGGTAGCAGTAGAGCAGCAGGCAGTAGCAGGAGAAAGCACAGAGGCGCGGCGACGTTCTCGGCGTAAGCGGCGTAAGTGAGGCGACGCGAGCTGAAGTCTGAAATGGCTCACTGGAAAAGTAGGGGAAAATCTCCAATCAGCTCTGATTGGCCGATCAGCCGCCTCGGGGCTCTATCTTCCTACCGTCCTGCAAGCCCGATTTGTAGCGACAAATATAGCGAAAAAATACGATGAAAATCGGCGCCAACAATAACGTGATGGCAATTTGAGCGACTTAGGAGCTCGAATAGTTGCGTGCGGTAGTTTTTGTCACCTTCGCTCTGTTCCGGCAAAGGGAGCATGTTGATGTCGATTCCTCTCCTTTTTGCGCGTCTTTCGTTCCGTTCAATTTGCCTTCAATAAAATGGGACGGCAATTTGAGCGGCGGCTCAGGAGCACGAGCAGGCGGGCAGAGAGTGCGAAACGCGCATTGGCGCCTACAAACCTAACAGGGATACTTCACGCATTGCGCAATGCGTGAAGTATCCCTGTTAGGTTTGTAGGCGCCAGTGCGTCGCCGCTCCGCTTTGTGTTCGGCTCTAATATTTAATCTCGCGGAGTCAGCGTTTTTCAACTCATGATTTTGAAATGTTTGTACACTCTGTATGGACTATTCTCATTTTAATTGATGAAAAAAAAAATGTTTTAAAGGAAAATATAATGTGTGTTTTGTAAATATTAACGTAGTTCCGTATCAAACTTAATGATTTCCAAAGCACACGAATTTCTACACAATTTCTTATAGCCTTTTATAGCCAATGGTGATAAAGTGTAAAGCCCGGCGATAGGAACTATAGCCCGACTGTATACTTTTTTATAGCTTCGTATAGCCGGGCTTTATGATTTGCTCCGCTTTCTACAGCCAGCTATCGGATTTTCAATAGCCTTCTTTAGTCGGCTATAAGAACTCCTATGGTATTTTGAAACGCAGCTCCTATCGTCAATTTTTACCAGGGAAATATTTTATCTTAAAAATTTCAGGAACATTAGGTGAAACTTCGAGAAAAATTATCAAAATACAAAAAGATTCACAAGTTCACCAGGACATTCATGTTTTATCAAAGGAAATTTAGCAACGCATGAAGGTTTATACGGCGTTTTTCCTCAGCATAGCAGCAGTGTGGTGTTATTTCATTAAAATTCCACCCAAAGTCGTGAAAATATGTTTTTTTCTCAAACTGTTTTGCTTTATGAACTTCGTGTTGTGAACTTTGTACAAAACACGATCGACACGTTAAAAATCTCCAAATTCGATCCATAAGTAGTGTAAAAGGAGCGGAGAGAGTTTTTTTTTTACGATGACTTTGGACAAGGATGGCGCTGAAAGACAAAACCATTGAGCCTTAGTACGCTGGTTCACATCCTCACTGACACGAACTGCGCAGCTCTGCAACTGATTCATGACAACAGCCAAAGTAAAGGTTTTCATGGGAAATTCGCGAGAAAGTTTTTATTGGGATAATGTCACTCAAACGGCCGCGCTATTGAAATCATCAGTCAACATCCCGTTCAATTCGTTTTATTAAATGCGATTCTTGCGCCCAGAACCGATAAGAGAGGCAATACGCAACACTCTAGAAATTGCAAATTTATCTCCATGAAGTTCTGATAGCATTAGTGCCTTGACTTTGTAGGATAGACTAAATGCAAGCACAACTACTAATCGCAATAAAAGTAGTGAATTCATTATACGATTTTCTCTATTAGGTGAACTACTTCCAATGAAATTGAAATGATATAATGGTGTAACAATGACATTGAACAAAAATGATACTTGGGCGATACGCACAGGCTTTTTAGCAGCAAAATGAGGAATGCAAACCTTGAAGTGCTTGTAGTTCAAAAGTCGTGACTCCAAGTTCTGCCGTGTTAGCGAAGAGAGCAGTAAGTACATTGCTGTATGAGCCATGGTTAGCTCATGCCTTTATGTGTCTCGAGGCTTATCTCAGCATGCACTTACTGCTCTCTTCGCTATTATGACAGAGTAGCTGAGTAATGCAAAAACACTTCTGCTTCAGCATATGGCAGTGATATAAATCAATTTGCAGTTAATTACTTTTTACGATTACATTCTACAATATTCCGGTGCCCACATGTATAGTAGGATTTTTTTCTCTCTCGCGAAAAGGCATTGATGCAATTGGACTATTTCTACCAAACAGAACTATAAGCATTAAGACATGAACCCTGAGACCCGTAAGAATACATGCGTAACAGGACTTACGTCGTAATGCACATAGTTCCGTTTGACAAAAATGCGTCCAATTGAGCTAAATAAGCGGTATGATTGCATCAATCCCCCACCCGGCTTTTCTTTTTCGTCAGAGATAAGGTTTTCTTCTTTGTACCTACTCGCTGAGTTGCTACTTATCTGCAACACTGTGCTAGCTCAGAAAAAGTGGCGAACGGAATTAAATAATTTTAAAGTGCTGGCGGTGATTATTTCTCTGATTTTATTTAGTTATTTATGTTATTATTTAAAAACATCTCGAATTCGTCAAAACACCGAGAGAATAGTGATTTTCTATTTAGTTCCCAAAACGAGAAATTTAAGTTGCATTATTAGTACGGTGAAATCAAAGTTGAACATCAAGGGAAATACTGGTGTCTGCAAGTGAGATTGTTCATAAAATATCAGTTTTCGCCTCATGTAAAATAAAAATTCAGGTATGTATCGATAGGTAATTGTATTAACCTTCCCTCGTTCATCATTACTTATAACCTCACTCAACCGGGTAAATAACTGAAAATAAAATTCACTCCGTACTTTAGACAAAAAAAAAAAAAAAACTTTGTAACAAATTACAATTAAAAAGTTTGCCCGTAGGCCGTGGTGATTGTAAAATTGCTCTTTGTTTCTGTCCCTAAGTGGAAGATTTGATAAAATTTTTGAAACTTCTAACTCTGTCTAGCAAAAAGTTTGCCTATCCGTGTAGCCAATTGTGGCCACACACTTTTCCAATCGCTTCTCTAGAATTTGCTGAAACAACAATTGTTGACCTTGACATTTAATTTGTGTAAACATTAGAGACCACTCTAAAAAATTACTGCTTTGCTTCAAAATCGAAGTTAATGACACGTAATTGATCGGACACTTCCGATCTTCTAAGTCTCATCTTTTATATGTTATGATAATCTTTCAGGTCTATTTGCCTGGGCCAACTTAGGGACATCATTCCTTCCGATTTATCACCAAAGTTTTCAATTGATTTAAAGTGAGTCGCTCATAAACACCGGCGGCACGACTAATTCCTATCATCGTAAGATAAAAAAAATCAGTAACTGAATATCTAGAATATTTTAATTATGAATCAAAATATGTCACCGACTCACAGAGGTTAATGCCTAGTTTTGGAATTTAGGTCGCACCGATGTCGGTAGGGGGCTAATCAGTGTTTACAAAAGATCGAACTATGATCTCATCGAGTATTCCAAGAGCCCAACTTAATCTAGGCGATGTCATATGTGAGAAGAAGGATGCAACTCATGCGCTGAATTTAAAATTCGTCGATTTTTTATTTCCTGTCGTAAAATCTAAAAGGCACACAATGCCTGTAGGTGTGCCATCATAGATTAAACTCCAAATGTCGCGTTCCTTAGTTCGTAAAGTTGTTTTCAGTTTTGACGTTAGTAATAGGTTAGAGCATGTCGGAGTCCTTAAAGCATATTGAATTTGCGTTAAACTCACAGCGTTGGATACGTAATAATCATTGACGAAGTTATGATCAGCTACAATTTTCCCGACATTTTTGTTTACGAGTTATATGGCTTTAGTTTCTGACTCTGGTAAAAAGGAGTGAAAACAAATAAGCATAACTTTTGGTCGGATCTAATGATACTTTAGGTCATCAGGTGACGTTTGACTCATTTCCTCCGGAAATAAAAAAATTGGTTTAAAGTTGGAGGCAATAAGGGAGGAGGAGGTAAGATCAAATCGTGGTTCTTTGATGTTTAAAACAATCATTCAAAGCGCCCCTAGTGAGTGTCAAATGTGACGAAAACAAAACATATTTCATCATGAAGTGTGGATGCAACTACCTATTCGGGCTCCATGGATGTCCGTGTTGCATACGCACGGAGCTGAAGGCGTTTTGCTCTGAGAAAATTTTTCTCCTGAAGTGTTCATGAAACGGCTACGCCTTATTCGTTTTTTTTTTTAGGTCAGTAAATGTACGGGTGTAGCCAGAAGTAGCAAGTTTGGGCTTTGCTATGAATCGATTGACTAGCCACCTAAAGCTTTGGAAATGGATCGATTATCAGGTTGTTCGCGATGAACACCTTAGTAGCCGATTCGTTACCATAAATTCAGATGGAAAATTATCGATAATCAATTAATCAAAATTCGCCACCCGACGCAGCCCACATTGCAAGAGGGAAAGATTATAATATAATTTAATTTTCACTAATATATTTAAATATCAGACTTTTTTGTGCCGAATTTCGCCATTGCACCTACGAAATCATGTACACGTATTTAGGCTTGTGATGTTACAGATTACCTGTTACATTTAATTTCTCCGAAAGACGAGTGATCATTGTTATTGTTCCAATTCCGAGCGATTCAGAGTAGAGTTATCTATCTCTGTGCCTCAAGTCGAAAAATGTGAATAAGTACATATAGTAATGTTTACGAATCTCCGATTATATTTAATTTTTTCAAGAAACAACTGAACAAAATATTTTGTTCAAAATATTTTGTTGGCATTTTCTGTAATTGTTTTAAACGAGTGAGGAAATTCTATAGAAAATCTCAAGAAAATCTGTTGGTTACTTTTTTTTAAACAATAAAACACGATCAGAGATATGTAAAGTCCCAATTACAGATACACATTTTTCGACTCAGCAATTTGAATTAAAGCAATTTGAAATCGGAGATAGAAGCGTGTGGTATAAAAATCAATGAGATTGTTTCTGCTCGGTATGCTTCTTGTCTACGTCAATTTTCGACTTCGCAAACTCGTTATCGGATATAAATTGACTGGGCTTAAAATAATTCAATTCATAATTATTGATAGTTCTCAAAGCAATGTTTCCCTCAATGTCAAGGCCAGGAAAAATCAGAGAACAGATATATTTTATCGGCACCGGCGCGGCGCCTCCGTATTTCTCGATATGTGCTAGATATGAATTCATTCAATGGCGTGGCGTGCTTTGCGATATATCGATTGTTATGCCATTTAAACCCATGGAAAAGGATCGATAGACAGGGTGTTCGCAGCGAACACCTTAATAATCGATTCTTTACCCTAGGTTTAAATGGCATAACAGTCGATCTATGGCAAAGCACGCCACGCCACTGAATTCATACAATTATGACTCTTTTCTTGGGCACTCTGTCTCGGAGGCATTTTTGCTCCCCTCCCCATGGAGCCGAGTCCTTTCAGCGACCTTTTTTTGAAAAAACTCTGAAGCCTTTTCGGAGAAAAAACCAACGTGTACGCGAGTCAAATAGTGCACTGAGTCTTTGTGGCATGAAAATATTGAAATAAAAATTCCACTTACTGTGATAAAATTATGAGTTCTTTTTTTCCCCGATCTAAATTGCAATATTTTCACATCGTGTAGTCTGTAAATGCCGACTTTAAACACTCAAATAGATAAGTCCATGTATAATAAGAATAGGCAATTTTCAATGAAAAAAAAAATTCCAACTTACTTCAATCTTATTGTAATAAATTGCAACAAGAGTTGTTCCTTTAGTCAGTAGATAGGCGACATGCACGGACAATGCTTCGATTCAGTAGCAATAATTTTACCATACGTAATTGCAATTCATTATTGTCTGTCTTACTCGGGCACTGCTTCCCGATACAATCACGATGCATTGCGATGCAATTTTTTTGTAACACACTGTTAAAAATGTCCGTGTTTATGGTTACTTTGGGTTACTTTGAGTTGCTTTTTCCTCGGTAAGCTCAACCAAATTTTTGGTTAATTTGACCAAAACCTGAGACTCCTGAGGATAAAAAATGAGTCTTGCTAAACCAATGTACACTTGTCTCTTTCGATATTACTCAAAGTTTGCGACTTGCGAGTTTGAAGCTATCGCATTCGATTATCGCACCAATGCGATCCAAGTGTGATCCTGGTGGCTTGCGCCTGATTTTCAACGAGGTTGCGAGTGTTCAACCCAAAGATTTAGTCAATGGGACTCAAAGAAAAACTAATAATAATTAAAATAAAATATGGCACCATCAGGTTACTTTTTGTTCTACTTCTCATATTAACACACAATTTTGGTTACTTTTTTTTACTGTGCAGGTAAAGAAGCCACCAACACAATGGCGATAGACACGGACACCTCGCCAGTCGAGGACATTACCACACCAGTCGAGGACACAACCTCACCAGTCAAGGACATAACCACACCAGTCGAGGACATAACCTCACCAGTCGAGGACATAACCTCACCAGTCGAGGACATAACCTCACCAGTCGAGTACACAACCTCACCAGTCGAGGACACAACCTCACCAGTCAAGGACATAACCACACCAGTCGTGGACATAACCACACCAGTCGAGGACATAACCTCACCTAGCGACTTGGAAGCGATGGATATTCGCATAAAACAGGCAACGGACGCCATTCTCGCCGCACAGAAAGAGGATGGCCACTGGTGCTACGAATACGAAGCAGACGCCATGTACCCAGCCGACTACATCTTCATGGTCCGCTTCCTGGGCGAGACACCCGACATCCAACTCGAACAGAGGATGGGGCGCTACCTGCGCGGCATCCAACTCCCGGACGGCGGGTGGCCGCACTTCAAGAAAGGCCCAACCTCGGTCAACGCGAGTGTCCTCGCCTACTTGGCCCTCAAGATGATCGGCGACTCGCCGGACGCCGAACACATGGTCCGGGCGCGGAAGGCCATCCTGGCAGCGGGCGGCGCCGAAACCGCCAACGTCTTCGCTCGAATACGACTCTGCTGGCTCGGAATCCTCCCCTGGGAGGCCCTTCCCATCCTACCCGTCGAGATGATACTCCTACCGAAGTGGTTCGTGTTCCACTTATCGAAGGTGGCATGCTGGGCTCGGACCATCATCGTGCCATTATCGGTCCTCCAGGCCAAGCGCGCGCACCCACGGCAACCCCTCGGTGTCCGCATCGACGAGCTATTCCACACTCCACCCGAGAAGGTCGGGCTGCTACCACAGGCGCCGCACCAAAGCACCCTTTGGTTCTCGTTATTCCGCTCCGTGAACACCGTCCTGCACCAGATCGAACCGTGGCTCTCGCCGAAACTGCGTCAGCGTGCCATCGACAAAGCGGTGGAGTGGGTCGAGGAACGCGTGCGGCCAGGGGAAGGTCTCTACGCCGCATCGTTCAACTCTGTGAACCCTCTTCTCATGTTCGACGCGCTCGGTTACCCGGCAACCCACCCGCCCGCGTCGCATTGCGGAATTTCATCGAGTCGTTACTCTTCTTCCGCGAAGACGAGGCTTATTTACAAATCTGCGCGTCTCCGACATGGGACACGGCGTTAGTCGCGCATACTCTCTTAGAAACGCGTGACCTCCACGCTGAAAAGGCCGCGCTGCGTGGTCTTGAATGGCTGCGCCAGCGGCAGATCCTCGACGTGCGGGGCGATTGGGCCGTCAAGAAGCCGAACCTCCTCCCGGGAGGCTGGCCGTTCCAGTACGGCAACAAATCGTACCCCGACCTCGACGACACGGCGATGGTGCTGATGGCCATGCATCGCGCGGACCCGGCGGCCTTCGCGGAGGCGATACAGCGTGGGCGTGACTGGGTGGTCGGCATGCAGACTGCCAACGGCGGTTGGGCCTCTTTCGAGGTGGACAACACTGAGCTCTGGCTGAAGCAAGTCCCGTTCTCGGATCAAGGTTTCCTCATCGACCCGCCAACCGCAGACGTGACCGGTAGGTGTCTCTGCATGCTCGGACAATCGGGCGAGCTACCGGAGACGAGTGAGGTGTCTCGTCGTGGGCTGGCGTTCGTCCTGAAGGAGCAAGAACCCGATGGGAAATGGTGGGGTCAGTGGGGGGTGAACTACACCCATGGGACTTGGTTCGGGTTGAGTGCGTTGAACTCCATGGGTGTCTCGCATGAGGATCCGCGGGTCAAGCGTGCGGTTGAGTGGCTCGTCTCGGTGCAGAATGGGGATGGTGGGTGGGGGGAGGATCCGATTAGCTACGAGCGGGAGTGTTATGTGGGGGCGCCCAGCGGCCCGACCCAAACCGCGTGGGCGCTTCTGGGGCTTATGGCAGGGGGTGCTGTCCACCATCCTGCGGTGGGGCGTGGTGTTGAGTGGTTGCTCCGGACGCAGTGTGACCATGGCGTCTGGGAGGATGATTCCTCGAACGAGTGTTGCGCCGCAAGACTTCCGTTCCTTATCTTCCACGGCTACCACCAGTACTTCCCCCTATGGGCGCTGGCGCGGTATCGGAACTTGAAGCGGGATGGTGTAACCCGCGTGGCGCCAGGGATATGAGGACCTCCTTGATTTGGTATCCTGCCATGCTAAGAAAAAACACCGTATTAACCTTCAGGCGTTGCCAAATCTCCTCTGATAAAATACGATTTTATTGGGGGGAATCTGTGAATATTTTTCTTTAAAATTTTCAGAATATTTTGTTCGCAATTTGATCTAAAATATGTGAAAATTCCGAGGAAAAATATGCATAAATTTCGTCAAATATACATGTTTTATCCGGGGAAATTTATCAAATCTAGAATGTTCATACGGCGTTCTTCCTTAGCACGTTAGTATCGGTGAAATTGTATCTTCCAGCAAGGGAACCAAGACACATCAGCTATTTCCAAAATTTTACTGGGTAATTTATTATTTTACGAGAGAACGTTTGTGTTGATTATTTTGAATAATTTAGGGAATTTGCTTCGTGCTATGCATGAAAACTTAAAAAAATCCGCACAACCGTTTTCACGGAAAGCTGATGTGGCTTGGTTCCTTTCTGCTAAACGCGGCCAAATTGGATCCGTTTCTTTTCGACGGGCCTAAGCCCAAAAACTCATAAGCCTTAGCGTTCTGCGCAATCAATTAAAGCCAGGGCTCATGAGAATATGGACTTAAACCTGTCTGACAGAAACCGATTTAACGACTTTTAAAGTCTACCTGAAAAATTTGAAAAAAACAAATGATGTAGAATTATAATGGTAGCCTCAGTTGTTTATAGAAAGCTACATTCGAGTAAGTTGATTAGATTTTTTTAATTTTCAAAGACTATTAAGAGTGAACAGCAGTATTTTGTAAAAAAAAGATGGGCTATTTTGCTATGAAAAATGTTCGTTGAAATCTTTGCATGTTTTGACTTCGATTATATGTGATATTCTTTGTGTTTATTTTAAATCATACTCATCTTTTTTATAACGCATCTTGATAATAGGCCGGCAGATTACAGTAACCTACCAAATTTTAAAGTGTCCAATGTGTTTCAATTCACATCGAGGCAAATTTTTCAATCGGTCCATTTCCTTTTTTAAATTATATCAAAATCTCAAATACCGGTTTTTGATTAAATCAAAACGATGCCTATTTGTTTCTTTTTCGCTCCATATTTTTTATATGCATAGCACATTTCAAGGAAACCAATAATTGCGAGCAAAGAACTTTTACTGGAATGTCCCGACACCGCAAGATGCCAAACGCATATTTTCACGCCAAAATTGTCAAAAGTTTCACTGAGAAAAAAAGTTCGGTAAATCCGAACTAGTTTGGATCATATGGAACCACGATTTTGTTCGGTACACACAACCGAATTATTCGGTCTGTTCAACCGAATTGTTCGGTTTGTGCAACCGAACCATAATAAATTCTTACAGTTCGGTTCAGTGGACCGAAAAGCTCGGCTGAGCAGACCAAATAATTCGGTCGTGTGTACCGAACAAAATCTTGGTTCCATATGAACCAAACTAGTTCGGATTTACCGAACTTTTTTTCTCAGTGTTCCTCGGAAGTCAAGAGATTTCGGAAATATCAACTGAACTCGACCATTATCAATCAATCTAGTCTTACAAAAATTTGCTGGTGTAGATGGGAGGAAGGCAGGTAATGCTCTCCCACTAGAATTAATCCATACCTGTTGTTTCGCTTATTTTCAGTTGCTAAATTAGTTTTTGATTTGCATGAAAAATTGACAATAATTCACAATTTTAGTGGGAAAGTATATCGACGGTGAAACTACCAAACCACGTATCTCGTTTGCGGTGTTTAAAAATCTACGCTCGCATTTTATTTTTTATGATTTATGACGTTTTTTATGATGTGAAACGGCACTTAAAAATGAAAAAAAGGCATCATTCCTTAGAATTAAAAAAAATCATGTAATTCAATTATTCAGTTTCAAATGTTTACTACATTCCTTAAGTTTTAATTAAAAAAATAGCATACATCATGTGTTGATATGGCCATTCTTTAATAGATGTGACAGTTCAAGTTTGAAAATTGGTTAGCATTCTAAAGGAAGAGGGGAATAATATCGATTTTGAATCAGAGGGATAAGTCGTAATTTCAAGTACGGGCCCTTACTTTAAAGGCGATGATTCAAGTAGTTTTTTGAATTGACGATTCCTGCCAATTCCCTTAGTTTGGTGATACTACAGTTTTTAGCCCTTATGCGAGTTGTTGTCTCCTAATGAAAAACTTTAAAAAAAGAAGAAGAAAAATTAAATTTCTAGTCTCGGAAATGTTTTGAAGGAAATATTGGTAGTGAATCCCTTTCATCACGAATTTAAAATTCTCTTTTTAATATGCTTAAAATAATGGGCAGTGGTCTGATGTGTTATTATTAATCATTTTCCCGTTCCCCTCCTTGCCTCTTATAAAGCCTCCTAATAATATGTATGGTCTCACTGCCATGTGATATGATCAAGGGAGGCTCTAAGAATACTCAGTTTTCCTGTTATTTTTTCTCATGACGACCTTGACATTGACAGAGTAATGCTTTCACTTTTGATAAGGACCAAGTACATAATTTGAGATGTCTTCTCTCGAACAGTCATGCTCCACCCGATTATCTGAGAGCACAGATCAAGTTTACAAGTGAGCTGAATTCTATGCAGTCTCAAGATAATAAACCTTTAATTTAATTCAATGCAAACTTTACCGTGCAAATTCACTTGGCTCAACGACCGTATCATTAAATAAAATTCTTAGAAATTTATGAAGTGACGAGTACTCAATTACATACAGTTACAAGATTAACAGCAATAGACATCTTTGTACGTTAATTATGCTTACCACATATTGATGACCAAAGTGTGAAACCACATATCTCTATTGCGATGTTTCCAAATTTTCAATCCTATTTTATTTTCTTCAAGAGAAACGAGTCAACTATATATCTTGAAATTTACATGGAATACTCTGTTAGTGGCGAGGAAAAATCAAGGACTTTTTAAAAACATTTCAGTATCTCGTTTGCCAAAGGAAAACAAAGGCAGGCTGTAACGTCGCAAACGGAGATACATGATTTCGCACTTCTAACAGCGTTAAGTCATTTCGTCGCTTAGCTGACACGAGGGCGCAACTACAAATGGAGATGAGCCCGGAAAAGCATTGAGTTGTTAGTTACGCCCTTATGTCATGGAGGGCGACGATTTTTCAGAGTGGCTAATGAATGAGGGAAGTCAATCCAGCAATGTTCACAGAGAGGCGACGTCGGAAAATCCCTCCAGGCTTTTCTGTGATTTGTAGTTCCACAAGGAAAATTTAGGGGCTTTTTTTTGACTTCCGGGCCGCACCCCTCCCCCTTCTCTCAAAAAAATTAAAGGGGTCCAAATATTATGGACTGCAGTTGACCGTAAGTTCGGTTAACAACATAGCCTCCAAATTTGACAACAAATTGGACACATAATGCTTTCAATCAAGCTGTCTGCAGAAGGAGCTTTTTTTATGTCAAGACACCTTCGTAAATCCTTTCGAGTGCCGGCTCTTAAGTCTGTAATCAATCATCTATCGTGGACAGGGCAAAAGAGAGGTTGTTCCAAAAACGCCGATTTTGGCCCCCCCCCCCTGGATTTGGCCCAAACTTTGCTCAGATGTTGTTCTAAGTGTCCCCGATGCTTGGGCACAATTTCAGCCCCTCGGATAATTAGGGGGGAGGGGGCAGGGGGGCAAAGTTGCAATTTTTTTAAAACTTTAAAAATCGATATCTCGCGAACGGTTTGAGTGTAAGTGTTGCGGTTTGCGCTAAAAAACGTCAAAAAATATTCTCTACAAGAATATTAATGCTGTTTGCAAGGTTGCGTAATTTATCGCGGTCATAAATCGATTTTTTCGATTTTGAAGGTTTGACTTTTTTTCGTTTTTCGTCTCTCCTCTCTTTGGAATCGTTGTTACGTGAATAAAAACCTGTTGAGGTGATTCTCCATGAAACTCTGCATCTACCACACTTTGTCTGATCTTGGGGAAACGATTCGTTCGTGAGTTATAGCGATTTTTCTGCGCGTTATCGGTTACGCGCGGGCGGCTTATCGGCGGCGCTCCATCCTGCGCGGGCAAGGCAGAGGTTGTTTCACCGCTAGGGCCTTATATTCATGCTGTAGGCTGTAATTATCGATATTTTCTCCTCCCCCCACCCTTCCCCTGCAATACATATTTGTTTAATACTTCGTTATACAGGGTATCCCAGATCACCCGCACTGAGAAAAAACTATGGCTTAAACCTATTAGAGGTAATATGGAACACCACTAATAGTAGTACCTCTACATATAATAATAGCACATATACCTTAGTTATGGTACGGGGTACCTTAATTAGGTACAGAGACCTTAGTATGGTTCACAGACCGAGAATCATTAGTTTATTTACGACTATTATAGGTGTTCCATATTTACCTCTAATAGGTTTATAAACCATAGTTTTTTCTCAGTGCGTAACAGGTCTTTTTCTCGTTGGTTTAGGTAGTGCGAAGTGGGGGGCCGCGGGATTGAATAGGGAATTGACCCAAGGAATCCGAATTTCATGGTCCCGATGCCCCCTAGCCACCCTCGGGGGGTAAAAGGGGGAGGCACAATGTCTCCCGACTTTGGGGATCGTGACCCCTCTTTACCTCACAAGGGGGCATTGGGGGTTTCGGGACCGTGAAATTCGGATTCCTTGGGGTCAATATTCCCTATTCAATCCCGCTGCCCCCCACTTCGCACTACCTAAACCAACCGAGAAAAAGACCTGTTACGGGTGATCTGGGATACCCTGTATAACGAAGTATTAAACAAATATGTATTGCAGGGGAAGGGTGGGGGGAGGAGAAAATATCGATAATTACAGCCTACAGCATGAATATAAGGCCCTAGCGGTGAAACAACCTCTGCCTTGCCCGCGCAGGATGGAGCGCCGCCGATAAGCCGCCCGCGCGTAACCGATAACGCGCAGAAAAATCGCTATAACTCACGAACGAATCGTTTCCCCAAGATCAGACAAAGTGTGGTAGATGCAGAGTTTCATGGAGAATCACCTCAACAGGTTTTTATTTACGTAACAACGATTCCAAAGAGAGGAGAGACGAAAAACGAAAAAAAGTCGAACCTTCAAAATCGAAAAAATTGATTTATGACCGCGATAAATTACGCAACCTTGCAAACAGCATTAATATTCTTGTAGAGAATATTTTTTGACGTTTTTTAGCGCAAACCGCAACACTTACACTCAAACCGTTCGCGAGATATCGATTTTTAAAGTTTTAAAAAAATTGTAACTTTGCCCCCCTGCCCTCTCCCCCTAATTATCCGAGGGGGCTGAAATTTTGCCCAAGCATCGGGGACACTTAGTACAACATCTGAGCAAAGTTTGGGCCAAATCCAGGGGGGGGCCAAAATCGGCGTTTTTGGAACAACCTCTTTGCTGGATCCGCGGACCGATCTTTGAAATTGATAGACAAAGCTATAGACAAAGAAGAGAAAAGGGATATGGTGGGATCCTATTGGTGGAAGCGGGTGGCTGCAATGGACAAAGGAGGTAAGTAATAGACTAACTAACGGCAACTGACAAGAGACCCAACGGTTAGTCCATCATTTTCCCTCTTGGTCTGTAAGTACCACCAGTTGCAACCAATGGGATCTCCCTATGTCTTCTTTGTCTATCGCTTTGTCCATCAATTTCAATAATCAGTCTGCTGCCGTAACATTTATTTTTAAGGCATTTTTCACGAATGAAGAATTTCCGGTTTACAGTTTTCAAGCCGTATTTCTTAGTACCCGCGGTGCCTTCACAGTAGAGCACCGCGAATAATTTTGACTCTATCATATTTGCTTAATATATATAATTATCTACGCATGTAAAAAAAAAGTTTGAAGACGACCAGTTTTGTCACATTTCTCTCGACACAATCGGATCATAGATAAGCAGATGAAAAAATATGTAATCGTGTTCTTAGTAGCCTAACCGATCTGTTAATTATAGCAATAATTGAGGTATTCCTGGGATTTTTTGATGCTAATGAAAACTTTAACCGAACTGCATCCAATAATACTGATCGAATGACATGATTTTGTTAAATGCACGATTCTTCAATCTCAAAATGAAAAATCCACATTGATTAATGTAATTGTACCTGGCAACGGTGGCGACCTACTTGGTCCAGGCACGAAGCAACGATCTCAGACAGGGATTTTCTGTTATCACTTTCCTCTTAGCTAACTCATCGATTCACTATTATGAATGCACGTGCTTTTTTGCCTATGACAGACTACTTTGTCCACAGTTGACTCCAAGACCCCATTGTGTTCAAGTGAGGTCCGCAGGAGAAAAAACAAGTGAGTGACTTCTTGTGTAAAAATTTAGCCAATTTTTTTTTTTTTTTTTTTTTTAATGTTGTGTACCACACTAGGTGGTTTTAAAATTTCTAAAGAAACACCCAGATCCGTAGAAACATTTTGCCTAACGCGAACATCATTATTTTTCAATCATTTTTCCCCGAGGGACATCATGTCTAATACCTTCGCAGAGAACGCCGTACTGAATTTTTTATTAATCAATGATTCGAAAAAGCTGGGCGAGCTTCTTTATCATCCCTACTAATACCAATACCGATCAGGATCAAGTGATCAATATTAATAAAGCACGATCCAAGTAGATTCTTTGTTATGATATGATACCATTATTTCAATTTTGCTCAGTTTAAAGTTCGACCCATTTCGTATGAAACCTGGATTCCGGACTCTCCGGACTCTCCTGACTTCCGGACTCTTCTCACGCTGCACCGCGCTAAGTTTTTTTCCTCTTATTATTCAACGATCGGAGTTTGGAAGCGGTGAAATTCATAATCCATGATTTCGATTTTACAGACGGCGAGTTAATGTCTTTTTCTATACCATTTTTTATCCTATGCTTATGCTGAAACTTCGGGAATTATTTTTGAGTCTCGTTCAAAAATTTGAAGAATACTTTTTTCACTCCACCTTTCGCCTACGCCGGCCACTGTTTCACCCATTTACCGTGTTATGTCTTGCTGCGGAGGTCTTGAAACAGAGCATATCGCGAGAGGTTAGTAATATTGAATGAATTTCCGACCGAAAATTTGGAGGAAGCAGAATGAACACGCAGAGGGTATAGAATTATTGATATTTATCCTTGTTATTTTTGTGGTATAGGCTAGAAAATATATTCAAGAATTTGCTTGATGTTATCAACGTAATCTGAACTGGTTGTGAGGATGAATTGTTACTTTTAAACGATTTACACCAGCTTTGACTCCAAAATATTTTTCATGGTTCAACCTTAAAATATATACTTTTAAGTAATCAGCATTTAATAATGCGCTACGGTCAATTTATGACCTAAAAGGAATTTAAAAAGGATCGAAATTTTTTAATTAACTTATGAAGACTTTTTTAACACAAACACACTGCCACTGACTACACTGATTTTCATACACCTTCAGACAACCGCTCTTCTTAATTTTGAGCAATCGGCAGAAAAAAAGAAGAAAAAACCTAATCGGCAGAGGGAAGGAGGGTTCACAAGTGTAATTTTGAGGGCTCCATAATTTGAATAGTAAGTTTTCCTCTACGAAATGGTATTGCTAAAACAAACAAAAAACCATATTTGCTTGATGAACTACTCGATCGTTATGCATTTCTGGCAATCTGCAATATTGTAAGAGATGTAATTCAAAAGTGGTACTGCGCTCGGGGCCTTTATCGCTGTCTCCCTCGATTTGATATTTTTTTCTGGATCGACCGAAGGGTATAACATTTCCTGACATTCCATGATGTGTATTATGTGTAAACGCACGATCGGACTGGCTCGCATCTGAGGGCGTAGACCCTTAACTGGTTAAAAAGGCGGAATGTGATATTTCCTGGTAGGGTATCCTCCCCCGTAGAGAGTGGTTCAGAAAATTTTGGCAAAGCAGCGCAAGTTTACGCTATTTTCAGGTTCAAAGTTTATTAATTTTATTGAGTAAAAATGTAAAAATTGCAGAATTGAACGTATTGAATTAACCGACTGACTTCTAAAATTAAAAAAAAAAAAACATAAAAAATTAAAGCCACTAGACGCATCCAAGCACCATTATTCCACAAGAACCGATCTAGTGCTGCGGTTTACATCAGCTTAACACTTGGGTCTGCAAATCCACCCTAAAAGAAAATCATACAAGAACCTGAAAAAAGAAGAAACAACGAGTATCAACACAGCCGAAGGTAGGAGATATGTGTTCAGGCCTCTTTTTTAACTTTTCTCCCGAATCTGAGTGACACCTCAGTGACAGCTTATGGCAGAGCATTGAGAGCTCACGCTTCGCGTCATCGCACCTTCAATTTTTCAGATGCAGCACGGACGTCCATCAAGTACGAATAGTTGTATCTCTGCGCCGTCGTAAACGCGCATCCTTTCCCTCGCTGTATTTCCATATTGTGTTTGTTTCCGTTTGTCTTATTCGTGATGGTGCCTCAAACTAATAGCATGGAGGAGAGCAATATGAGTTTACGACTCACGCCATAGCGTCTTAATTTTTTCATATGGAATGTGGACATCAATCTTGCGCGAACAGTTGTATCGCGTTTACTATTTAAATGTCGTGAAAGCGCATCCTTTCCCTCGCTTTATTTCCATATTGTGTTTGTTTCCGTTTGTCTTATTCGTAATGGTGGTTCAAGCACTACGTGAGTAACACAGGCGAAGGTAGGAGAGATGCATTCGGCCCCTTTTTTAAATTTTGTCCCCCAATCTGAGGGACGCCTAATTGACAGCGTATAGCAGAGCATTGAGAGCGCAAGCTTCGCGTCATCGCGCCTGCAATTTTTCAGATGCAGCACGGACGTCCATCAAGTACGAATAGTTGTATCTCTGCACCGTCGGGCATGTTTGCCCGAGATATGCTATGGTATGTCCAAACCAATAGTCATTTTGAAATATGTTTAAAGGTCTCTCAAGAGTCTATAGAGAGTGAGTATGTGTAAAAATCGAACCGACCATCGCTTCTAAGGGAGTTACACATAGCGAATGAAAGAGGGGGATGATGAAGCGCATGTATGTCAACGAAACGGTGAAAATTTCACAGAAAGGTGTCTACGCTTCAGAAAGTAGTTCTTGAACCTCCATTCATGACTATCATGCGTAAAAGCACCTTTCTTTACTCCTAACTCTCTCTTCTTCCGTTCATTTTAGAAATTTGCCGCATATATTCTCGGTCGTAATTTTTTTCTCTTCTTATTTTGCTACCTGTTAGAGTGGCGCGTTTTCGGCGCGCCAAGAGGGCGTATCTGCCAATGGCAGATTGGCCTTATGGCCAGCCCGAGCCTGTGTAAATGTGTAGGGTGATATGCCGAAAAGGTTCCATGACATCTCTTTCTCCACTAATTTGGTTGTCGACACCGATGATATAATTCCCACATAGACGAGGAAAAAATGCGTCTTACGAACGACGGGAAATTTGTGATAAGAAGTGAATATTCAACTCTTTTGATGTACTTATCGTGATTTCCGTGCAATTTTACCCTTGAAAGTCTATTGATAAGGAAAACACCCGAAAAAAAATGATTAGTGGAATCTGTAAATGGCTGAAGTCGAGAAATGTGTCTCTCTTTAGCAGTGTTTTAAAAATCTCCGATTTTGATTTTTCCCCAAAAGAACACAAACCAAAATATCTCTTTGAAAATTTCGGTGAATATTTTTGAAAAATATGGAAAATTTACGAGTATAGTTCAGATAACTCATTGCTTATTTTGCTCTTACATAAGAAAACATTTACGAAGATTTGCAACAACGCAATCAGAGATACGCATCTTTAATTAAGCCATCTCTCATGTGTAACAAAACCTCTCAGGGGCAATTTAGTCACCAGTTACAACTCAACGTTAGAAGCGCCGTCATCATAATCAAATAATTTAACAAAATAAAATAAAATAAAAACTGGAAAAAAACATAGAGGCTCCACCCGACACAATGGCCAAGTGTCATTAGTGGGTGTATTTGTTTGGTTTTTTGTGTTTCTGTTATTTGTTTATAAGCTTTATTGTATGTATACCTACCTATTTGTACTAAAAAGAAACTAAATCGAAATATTTGAAATAATTGAATCATGTTTTCATTTCTGTCCCATAGGTCTAACAAAAAATCGCAACAGGAAGAAACCACTGGAGCCGACACAATGGCGCCCTGTACAAGAACCGAAACAATCGTCGAGTACCCTAATTTGTTAAGTGACCCGGATGCGCTGGAGTCTCACTTGAAACAAGCCACAGATGCAATCCTGGCCCTTCAGAAAGAGGAAGGCTTCTGGGAATGGGACTTCGAATCAGACGCAACCTACGCCGCAGAATACATATTCACAGTCCGCTTCCTTGGCGAAACACCAAACGTCGAGCTTGAACAGAAGATGGGGTGCTATCTCCGTCGAATCCAGCTCCGGACGGAGGATGGCCGGTCTTCGCCAACGGCCCGACGTCGGTCAACTCCAGTGTGATGGGCTACCTGGCCCTGAAGATGATCGGCGACTCGCCAGAGGAGGAGCACATGCTCCGGGCTCGCAAGGCGATCATGGCAGCAGGCGGGGCCGAGGCCTCCAACAAGTTCATACGCATCCGGCTCGCACTGCAAGGCATCATCCCTTGGGACGCAATCCCTCTCATACCCGTCGAGATCATGTTCCTGCCGCAGTGGTTCCCGTTCCACTTGTCGAAGGTGGCGTGTTGGTCCCGTACCGTCATCGTCCCGTTGGCGGTCCTCAGCGCCACGCGGGCGGTCGGGAAACCGCATGGCGTCCGCATCGACGAACTGTTCAACGGACCACCGAGAAAGTCGCATTGCCGCCGCGGGGACCTCACCACAGCATCGTCATGCACTCCTTCTTCAGCGCCATGAACACTGCCCTGCTAATGGTCCAGCCATACATCCCTTCGAGCTTCCGCCAGAGAGCGATCGACAAGGCAGTAGCGTGGCTGGAGGAGCGAATACGTCCAGGGGAAGGCCTCTACAGTGCCTCCTTCAATTCCATCAACGCCTTGCTCTTGTTCGCTGCTCTCGGTTACCCGGCCGACCACCCCACCCGCGTCATCTTGAGAGATTTCATCGAATCGCTGGTCCTCGTCCGTGAGAAGGAGGCATATTTGCAGGTTGTAAGGTCACCGATGTGGGATACGACGATTGTAGCGCATGCCCTCCTCGAAACGCAGGAACCCCACGCGAAGAAGGCGGCCATGCGCGGTCTGGAGTGGTTGCGCCCGAAGCAGATCCTTGACGTGCGGGGCGATTGGACCTACACCCGACCCCACCTGCTCCCGGGCGGCTGGCCGTTCCAGTTCGGGAACTCGGTCTACCCGGACATCGACGACACGGTGGTGACCGTCATGGCCATGCACCGCGCGGACCCGGAGGCCTTCGCGGAGGCGATCAAGCGGGGACGCGACTGGGCGATCGGCATGCAGAGCCACAACGGCGGGTGGGGCACCTACGACGCCGACAACGACCACCACTGGCTCAACCAGATCCCTTTCGCCGACCACGGGTTCCTCATCGACGATCAGACCGCCGACGTGACCGGGAGGTGTCTGTCGTTGCTCGGGCAATTGGGCGAGCTGCCGGCGACGAGCGAGGCAGCGCGTCGTGGGATGGAGTTCGTCCTGAGGAAGCAAGAACCCGATGGGAAGTGGTGGTGCCAGTGGGGATTAAACTACACACATGGAGCTTGGAGTGCTTTGAGTGGGCTGAATGCTATTGGTATGTCGCATGATGATCCGAGGGTTAAGCTTGCGGTGGAGTTTCTTGTTTCTGTGCAGAACGAGGATGGTGGTTGGGGGGAGGACGGGATCACTTACGAGCGGGGGTGCTACGTGACGGCCCCCAGCGCCCCCACACAGACTGCGTGGGCCTTGTTGGCGCTGATGGCTGGTGGCGCGGTGCGTCATCCTGCGGTGGCACGTGGTGTTGAATGGTTGCTCCGGACACAGTGCGATCACGGGCTCTGGGAGGAAGAGTCTTACCAGGGGGCATGTGCTCCGAGTCTTCCGTTCCTTCGTTACCATGGTTACTGCAAGTACTTCCCCCTGTGGGCGTTGGCCCGGTATCGAAATTTGAAACGGGATGGTGTAACTCGCGTGTCCCTCGGGTTGTGAAGATGTTCTCGACTCAGCTTACGAACATTGATTGAGATGTCGCCACCTTCCGGTCAAAGTATCACAAGCGCCATGCGACGTTTCAAAATTTCCGCCGCAATTTTATTTTTTTACAGAGAAATTGTTGGTTGAATCTATTTGAAAATTTCACTGAATTTTATCGGCAGTCCAAAGAAAATTCAGTGAAATTTTCGACCAGCTTCGTTGGACAATTTCTCTGTAAAAAAATAAAATGACGGTGAAAATTTTAAAACGCACTCGCATGGCGCTTGTGATACTTTGGCCGGAAGGTGACGATGTCACGGTCAAGTGACTTGTATCACACGTCACGAATCTTATTCGACCATCCATGAGAACGAAGACCTCAGAGGACAACTTTGATGGATACAGTCGAAAAAAGCCCACCTCCACTTGTAATGTTGCAATTTACTGTATAGTTTCTCATTTTGCCGAGAAAAACCAACGTGCAGGTTTTAAATTTTTTTTTCAAAACTTGGTAATGTTTTTTTCACGAAGGCAAGGACTGTTGAAGAAAATTTCGACGAGATGTTTCAATTTGATTACTGTGGTCTGGACCATGAAAACTTGTTGATTAGGTGTGATGTCGCTATCTCACGCGAGGTATTTTTTACGAGGCTGTTTGCTCAACCCTGATAAGTTGGCAAGAGTAAGGCAATTGTTTCCTTCAACTAAAAAATTGCACTTTTGCACTTTTTGCAAATTGCTTTTTTCCAAGATATTTAGCGCTCAGAATTGTTCGTGATAAGAATTTGCATTAGAAACTCTGCCGAAAACAGGTGAAAAACCGGGGAAAACTCAGGAATTTGTATGTTTTAAACATTTGATAAGTCAGGGAATATTTAAATCCAAGAAATCTTTGCCCTATATTCATGCAACGACGACGTATGATTGCAATGAGTGAACGGCTCAATTGTTAAAAGCACCAAATAAACGTATCTACCTACCTACCGCACTTTGTTACTGAGAGCAAAATAAATTGAAGGAGCTCTGGATTTTTAAATGGCTAGGTCTGGATGCAACTTTACGTGTTCTCGGGAAGTATGTGTTGTATACCCAGAAAATTGCAGGCGCTCTGCTTTTCTTGGGTTCATTGTACGGCTGTAGTAATATTACCCAAGGGTTTTGTACGTTGCATTTACCATGAAATCCTTAAAATTTGGATGAGTCGTGTATGACCATGTCAGCGTTGTAAATTAGTGCACATTGCGGACATTTTCTTGGTAGTAATTTGCGGGATTGACACCTGCGATGCCTTTGTGTAAATGTTTTTATTGGAAAATTTGCAACATTTAGCAACGCTGATATGGTGCAACACGGCTTATTCGAACTCGGAGGTCTGCAAGACAAACGCGATTGTAAATGCAACTTACAAAACCCTCGAAATTTAACAACCTCAGCCATTCCTTGCACCCAAGAAGATCAGAGCGCCTGCAATTTCTTGTGTATGCAACGGGGACATCCTGAGAACACGTAGAGTTGCATCCAGACCTGGCCTTATAGAAAACCAAAGCACGTCTTCAATTTTTCGGTTATGATAGCAAAATGAAGGTGTCACTTAATGCATTCATATGCCATCATTGCATGAAAATAGGGTGCTTTAAGGATTTAATCAAATTGAAAAAAAAAGAAATAAGTAATTAAAATACAAGGGTTGAATCGCAGGTACATTGGCTCACTCAGACGACTCAGTCTCTTTTTCTGTGGTCGGTTACATTTGCTGGTAAATATTTTAGATTTTCAAAACCTCATGACAGCAGTGCACTTGTAGTTTACATTCATTGCAATTGCAATCGCCTTGAAATCTGAATTTTCTGGGATGACATTACGGTTGACACTTTAGGTGTATATTCTCACGATATACTTGGCGTAAGTTAAAATTTTATATTAGCCTGGCCATATTTTATGATAAGGAAACCTTGAAAGATTTCAGTGTTGTAAAAATGAATGTAAATATTGTATTTTTATATTAAAATCGAATGGTACCTTTCAAATTTGTTAATCAGTTAATTTTATTGGTCTAATTTATTTGTGTTTCTTGTCATACAGTTAATGATTGCAGTGAACTTTCAAGAAGAAAGTTCCGAAGAATGATAAACCTATTGCTTAAATTATTACTTTTTTTACTCGAAAAGTTTAAATAATCAACCATGGAACCATAATTTTATTCCACATGTAATTGACCAAAATTCCATGTTTCACGTACCAATAAGTGAGCAACATATCTTGGGAGTTTGTACGGTAAAACAATACAAATGCGTACCTGAAAATTTAGAGACGATTTCGCTATGACTGTCTAGAGTTGGTCATAAAAAATATTTTTGACTTTAAAAAAGTCTAGGAACTCATAGTTCATCAATATAATTCCTAAAGGATCTCTTACTAATTTAATTTCTCTCATTGCTTCAAAATCGTAGGTAACATCTTTTACTAGCTTTTGATTCTTGTTGTCATAATTTTACACTGCAGCAATCTTCATTCAATTCGTGAATGTTGAATAGCATTTGGAGAAAATAATCACTGTAAGTCTCCTCGCAGGATGTGGTTTCATTTAAGAGAACAAGGTGGTTAACTGGGCAGTTTGTTATGTGAAGGTGAGTATATTTCACAATCTTTGAAATTGAACATAAGTTAATAAATTATAAAAGAAGTAAAGCTCATCGAAATTAGCCCAGTGGCGAGTCATGAATGATCGTTTATCGGTAATCCCCCATTTGAAGCTATGTGATAAAGAATCGATTATTAGGGTGTTTTTTCATCAAAATTAGCCCAATGGCGAGGCGTGAATGATCAATTATTGATACTTCCCCATTTTAAGCTATGGTAAAGAATCGATGATTAAGGTGTTTATTGCGAACACCCTGTAAATCGATTCTTTTCCATAGATTTAAATGTCAGATAAATCGATGTATCGCAAAGCACGCCAAGCCACTGCGTCTGCATTATTTCTCAGCTTACTAACTTTGAATCTCGTCCTAGGCAGATCAGCAAAAATGCAATCGATGAAGTAAAAAATAACGAACAGTGCTTTTTCTCTATGAAGGGAAGAAAAATCGAGAGAAAAAAAAATGAAGACGAATAAAGACCGACTACGCCGCAATAAAACTGAGCGTAGACAATAATGGCCCATCAATGGGCTAATTGAAAACATCAACTTTTTTGCGGGGCCCATTGAGGGTCGAACCGCGACCTGTTCGGTTGCCAAATCTAATAAAAAACTCCTCGTGCGTACCTTTAAAATCTCGAGGCCCCATGCGAGTTCGCACCCCTGCCAGCTTGCGCAAGGGGTGCTTCAGTGCGCATTGGTGGCCATTCTACCGCATCGATATGCTAAATTGAGATTAAATGATTCAACAATTCTTTCCTCCCCCGGCCAGGACCACCCTCCCTCCCCTCCCCTCATCAGCAGCTGACTGTTCCCACTACACAAATCCGACTAGTTGTCCGCGTAAGGGTTGCCATTTTTCTCGTGTATGTAAAATATTAATTTTACTCTTGTAGGAAAATATTGGAGGTGTGGCAACTCTGATCTCTGTTTTGTCACCCCGCTCCCCCTGACGTGGAGAACAGCTTGCATTGATTCAGAGATCATCTACACGCCGCACCACTATTTTCAGGCTTAAATCAAGATAACTTGCCCCCTATTGTCAGGGGGAAAGCCTCAGCGACCCTGACGAGCTTTCTGTTTTTTTATTCTTACTTATACTTACTTATTTATTTTCGTATTCATACTTGACTTGCATTTTGAAAATGAGGAAAATATGACAAAGAAAGGTTAGCTTTTACTAGTATCAAGGCGCAACTTTACTGGGTGACCGACCTTCTGCGCAAGGAGAAGGCTCTCTCCCTCGTGAAAGTTCGAAATTTTCAACTTTTTTGTAGTATAATTCTGGAGGGCGGAAAAATCGCACGCTCTCTGTTATCTGGTTTTTTTTTAGACGAACAATATCTACTTGACTATATTTACATCATATTTTACAGAAATATGTTTGGGATTCATAATTATAGGGGTAGTACTTACTTATTTGTACAAGTTAATACAATATTTACGTGGTTGAACGGTCATGCGTTACTGTTGCCTTACGGTAACGCATGACGTTAATGTTATGTGTCAGCATGTGCCGGTAATAATTTTATCAAACAAAAGCTGTCTCTTCGTGCTATTTTCTTACGAGTTATGTGCAGATTCTGGTAAAATTTGCAGGTAATACTTGCCTTTGAAACGAGTGACATTGTGATCAGCGCCACATTACATTGAAGTCGGTGTGACCTGATTCAAACTGAAATCAAAGTTTCGATACATGTCAGTTCAGTGTTCAATGAAAAATATTACACTTTGCAACTAGGAACTAATATTTGTGACTCCTTTCAGAAACAACGTCTGTGCCATTTGTTTCCCCATGCAGATAGGTGCTTTGATGGACAAGCCGGAAATATTTGAAAATGTAGTTTAAACGAGAGTCAGTCTTAAAGCAAGAATTGATCAGAACTGATTTCATGAGCAATAACCTGCAATTCTGCAAGACTGACAAATGTCAATAATGTTGCAAAGTATTATTATTCGTGCTTCATATCCTTTTTCTTTGAGTCGATCCTGAATGTTCAAAATTTTGAATGGTTAAAGTAAATTCTCAAAATGAACTTTGCTGATTCAGCCCGGTTTCAATTTTTCAAAAATTCTTAATATCAACCGAGTAAGAGTCCATTCATAAAATACGCAACACTTCACATGATAGGATCAAGTTAAAGTCACGCAATTTTGTTCATGATAAGGAAAAAAAAAATGCAAAATTTCGCGTTACACTTATTATTTAGCGTTACATTTTACGAACGGTCCCTTGCATTATCAAGCGTTAGGTAAGTTGCTTCTTGAGGCGTTTTCAGGTGTGACGTTCTGAGGCAAGTGATACTGACCTAACACTTGCCAGGGTGCTGATGTTATGCCTAACGGTGATTTCGGCAGCCCCCCAATAATTGATTAACCATTTTGTATTTATATTTATTTTTTTTCTGGTGATATTTCTATTTTCTCTTCATGTAAATTTTTAATTCTGTAATAACGTTATTGGATGGCGAATAAACAAACATAAAAAAAGAAAAAAAAAGAAGAAAAAAAAAACTTGCCAGGGTAAACGAATGATGTTAGATCTTACTAATTTTACTTAACACATAATCATTCCGATTTGTGCATAGTTTTTTCGAAAGTACACGTGCGCTTCAACTCTGTTCAGTCGACGGTTCACATTTTTGTTCGATGTGAATTTTTCTCGACGGACACACCTGTACTCTACGCACGCCGTCATGTTTCATAAGAAAGAAAAAAAAGATGGTCCTCAATGATACCGCAGATTCGGGTTTTGATTGGCTCGGCGTGAAAAGGCGATTACAAATCAGGATCCGCGTCGAAGTGGGTCAAAAGGGTAATGAAGCTGTTTCGTGTTCAAGGGGCGTGTGGCCCAGCCGCGTGCCGCAGGGGGAGGGGGAGGGGCGGTGGAGGTAGTGTCGGGACAAGTGTTTGGGGGGTGAGCGGTGGTTCAATGACTGGATGTCAAGTCAACAGGTGTATGAAACTCAAAGCGCCGCTCCAAAGTCCCTGTGTCTCCCCTCCCCCTCCCCGCTCACTCTGCACCGCGATACGCTATTGCGAAGGGTTTGATGTCTGAAAGGGCCGCTGCGGGCCTCTGGACCGAACCGGGCCCTTGCAAGGTTGTCAGTTTGTAGATTATTTTTCCTAATAGCCTTTTTGAATTTTTTCTTTTAATCTTTTAAAATTAGTTTATGGATAAGCTCATCCTTAGGAAAAAGGATTGTAGCTGCAGAAGATACATTTTTCAATGGAGCATTTTTTTTTTTTTTTTTTTTTTTTTTTTTTTTTTTTTTTTTTTTTAAATAAGTAGAAGCTGTATCTGAGCTTTTGTCGAAAAATACTCCAGTGCAAATTATTTCGCAAATGTGCAGATGGTTTTGTTCCAATGGATGTGTATACTATATTTTAATCCGTTATTTTGAGCCTAAGAAATGAATGATTCACTTATAAATAGCTTTGTTTTAAACTTAAATTTTTTATTTGCAAAATTTAAACCATCATTAAATGGTTTTCGAAGTTTGTTCCTTGTTTGCCTTTGTGCAAATATGTTTCTTAAATGCATACTCTCTGCAATTCAATTTTTAGTTTTCTATTATAAAGGTCCCTTTCCTCGTGGATGTACACAAATGATGATACTTCTAGTCCTCTTTACGGATTAGTGTGATTATGTTGGACTCAGTCTAGCAATAGGAAAAATTAACATCAAAATAAAAAAAAGCTAACATAATTTTCGAAAATACGATTTTTTTTTTTCAAACGTAAATTTGAGAGAAAATTATAATCATAGTTATCTTCCCTGACTTCAGCTAATACTGGAACGACATTCTGAATTTTGGTTATTGAATGAGAAAGAAAAAAATTGCGAATTTTGACAGGAAAAGACGGAAGGATAGGCAAAACGTGACTGCAATGCACAGTGGATCGAGTCAATAGGAGAGGTCGGACAAATTTTGAAAACTTCAAACGCTTATAACTCCGTTTATAAACAACTTAGAGGTTCTAATAGTGGTTCTATTGTTTTCCTCGTGAAGTTTCCTTCTTAAACCACCCCTTAAAATTTAAAATGTGACGAGATAAACATCAAAATTTGCAGTTTTAGTCAAAAATTTCATGTCCGACCGCTCTAAATGACTCGATCGACCGTGCGACGCCTGAATACAACTATTAGTGCTCGACGACTGTCCGTATTGCATGCACAAAAACTGAAGGGACACTGGTTGACTCCATGTGATCAAGCCATCCACCACTGCATGCCGACGCCTTGAACTCTTGATATACAACTATTCGCGCTTCGTAACTGTCGGTGTTGTATGCGCAAAACTGAAGGCGCACTGATTTACTCCGTTTGATCACACTAACGCGACCGTAACGCAATGCCTGGATACGACTATTTGTTTTATCCTCGTCGCGTCTATTAGGTAAAATAAATTTAAGAAATTAAGACTCTTTGGCCGCAGTACATGATCACCTCTGCTGCAACGTTTACAGCGCAATGCCTCGTCGGCGTATTAAAGTTAAGGGTTGTGCTGTTCTCCCATAATAATTAGCACAACGTTGCCTGATGATTAAGGGTATCTAAGAGAGCTGACTTTTATGGCGCTATACTTTTTTCCACAGGAATCTGAGTGACTGCGCGATTTGCAACGCTCTAAGTACACTGCCGCTGCCATATCTGAATGATGTTCCGAATGTATTCGTTTAATAGAGAATTTGCTCGCAAATTTTTAATTGATTCGTCTAAGAGTGCTTTGGCAGCTTGTTGTCGCAGAGCCCCCGTTTAAACACGGAATTTATCAATTTATCAAATTTTAAACTTGTGCAAATTCTCCATTAAAATCGGCAACTCGGTGTGTATGGAACGTAACTTTCCGAGGCACCGGCACCGGGGCTTTCAAGACCTACGATCGGCGGTCCTTTGCGCATTCATGTTCTTCAAAAGGGAAAAAGTCTTTTCCATCGATGAGTTCAAAACCGCATAAGAATATAAGCGCTTCTGAGCTCAAATGATATAACAGGGAGAGTATGGACAACTCGATTTATGTAGCTCCTAGGGCCCAAAAAGGCGACGACGTGAAAAACGAAAATCACTAGAAAAGTGCCGCTGCCAACCTATGCATTTGGAAGATTACTCAACATGGCCGACAGCGCATTAAAAACCAGCGTCTTCAAGGATTCAAACTTTGAAACTGAGAAAATGTAAGCGAAATCAACGTTTTATACGTGCTCTTATATTTTTTGATCGGTGTAAATCGTCGAAATGTGAAAATTTGTACCACTGGATAATTCGAGCTCATAGGTTGGCTCTCCTTTTGGACCCCAAGAGCTACATGACCTCCAAAATTTCGAGTCGTCCATACTCTCCCTATGAAGGTACTCTAACACACCCTCTCCTCCAGTGTTCGAAACTCACAGGCGCCAACGCGCCAAATGCGCCTAAAAAATCGGCCATGGCGCCTAAAATATGAAGGCTCTGCGCCAACGTGGCCCCGAAAAATTTCCCCTTAAAAATCTGAATTTTCATATCGGGCGATTGTTCGAAATTTTCAACACCACAAGTGAAAGCTTTTTCAAATCTTCACGATTTCATCATTTGCGCTTCTGTCTTCCCCAACTTACAGCTACTTACTAGTTCTGTTACGAAAACAGCTTGCGTCTAACTTTTCACTAAATCCGCCGTAATATATAGGCAACAAGTCAATTTGGCCCCTAAAAAATCTTCAATGGCACCTAAAAATCGGGCTTGATGCGCCACATGGCTCCTAAAACTCAAAGGTGAGTTTTCAACACTGCTCTCCTTTATGAAACAGGGTTCATTTACCGCTCACTCGGCAACATGGGTCCCCTTGGGGTGAGCTTGGCATCGGCCCGTGGCCCCTCCGTGGGACTGCGCACGTGACGTTAGTGTCTCTGTTGATACAGCTTTGGAGTCCCTCCCCCTGCACCCTGCGCCCTTCACCCTCCGATCGGCCCGCGTAGATGCGCGCATTCATCACTAGGCCACTTACCGCTTCATTATAGCGGGCGGATCTCTTGATTGTTGGATGTTGGCGCGGTGGTGTGGCTAATGGACCGATGACATGATACTCGGCACACTCCGCTGCACCTGCCCGGGGCCCTGGGCAGGGGGTGGGTGGTGAAGGGGGGGGGGTGTCGCCGACTCCCTGAAAAGTGCAGGGAAAAAATCTGCGCCGCGCCGGTGCAATTTGATCCGGGAGCGATCGGTCCTTCGATGCACTTGGTTTGCATTAGGATAGAGGAGGAAGGAGGTGGGTGGTGCTTGGTCATAGAGGAGGTGCGCTGTTGAAGTCAACTGAGGGGATTGGAGGACAAGGCGCATAAGTGTAGTTTTTGCTGTTTCAATTCATGTTTGAAGGTTCGAAATTATATGAATCCTGATGGCGGGAAGGAAGTTCAAAGCTGACTTTTTCAAGCTTAAAAATATGAATTTGAGTGAGAATTTTTCTTAGAATATGAATTTAGACTAGTTTTACTTAAAATCATTAACATCTCAATTTTTTCAAAAACTGCACTAAAGCGCCTTGGCCTCCAAGCCCCTCGACTGAGGTTCATATGTTTGGTTACTTTTTCTTTGGGTTACTCTGACCAAATCTTTTGAACAAATTTTTGGGTTGAAAATTTGCAACTTCGTTAAAACTGGTCAGTGAGGTATGACTCAGATTTGGGAGAAAAATTGAAAAACGAGGCCGTATTGCGTCTCTCCTGTTTCCGGCTGTGTTGCTCCCCTATCTCTTAGAGCGCCACTACAAATAAGACAAACCGACGGGGTAAGTTCGCAATCACACATCTCATTTGCGGTGTCTGGAAATCTCCGCCTTTGTGTTATTTTTTTAAAGGAGAGCAAATTGACATCATTCATTGAAATTTTTGCAGAAGTTTCCTCGCACAGAGAAGAAAAATCACGGCAGTTTTAAAGAATTGTCGCAGAGTAGTTTTTCGTTTAAAAAATAAAGTATGACTCAGGAGGTCTGCAACGTCGCAAACCGAGTTATGTGATTGCCGAGTTACGCCGTCGAAACAATACCAACACAATGTGGAATTAGAGTGAAGGAAAGGACGCGCGTTGTAGACGGCGCAGAGATACAACTATTCATGCTCGATGGATGTCTGTGCTGCATCTGCAAAATTGAAGGCGCGATGGCGTGAGGCGTGAGCTCGCAGTGCCTGGCTCTAGGCTGCTGGTGAGATGTCGCTGAGATTTGAGAGAAAAGTTAAAAAAAGAAAAAGAAAACACGGGTGAAACTTATTAAATCAAAGGGATATATTAGACATCAAATTTTGGACATCCTTTGGGTATAGCTTTCTTTAACATTTTTCCCCCATTTTAAATGATACGTAAAATCATTCCATCTTGCATGAAAATGTCCGCATCATCCATTTTATTTTCGAAGTAGGCATAGATGCCCGTTACTAAGACACGCCATTCTCATGAGCTTATCGTGCTTTTTAGTTTAAATTTGTTGGTTAAGTTTTGGTGTGGGATGTTTATGACAACCTTTCGAAGTCAGTCTTTCCTTTTCTAAATAAATAGATGAAAATCTCTCGTGACTCGTGAAATTTTCGTGCTGTATCATGATCGCATCCTTGCAATGGAGAACAATTTCTTAAGAGATGTAAGGTTATGAAGGTTAAATTGCTCATGTAGTGCGTCACCACCACCGCCCGTTATGTGTCGAATATGGATGAACGTAGTCGCTGGCAAGGAAATGAAGGAGGGCATTTGCTTGCTCTCTGTTATTGGCACGGTATGAAGTTTATTCCATCTTCTTCTGCTACATAATAGAGATAAAAATAGATATCCTTTGTAAAAATGATGAGTGCATGTATGCTGTTGTAAGTTTTTTTTTTTTTGTATTATTATCAGATGAATTTAATATGTCTGATCCGGTAGAATAAGTGGGTATCCCAATTTGCCGGACAGATTCATGTTGTTTTTTATTTTATATTTTCAATTTTGAAAAAAGATCTTATCTTAGATATGGGTAGTGAAGTGCATATCGACGGTGAAAGTACCAGACCACATATCTCGGTTTCCGATGTTGTACATTTCCTGTCATATTTTAAGTATTTTTTAAATGAAAAACTACTCAAAGTTAATTCTAGAAAACTTAATCTGTTTTTCTTCTATGTACAAAGAAAACTCAGTGAAAATGTCAAGAAATTATATTTTTTTTGTTTTCCCTCAAAAAAATAAAAGAGGAGCGGAGATTCTTAAACGCTGCAAACGAGTTACGTGGTCTGGTAGTTCCGCCGTCGATATAAGGTATACAATTGAATGGATTACATTTTGCAATAAGGAACCACTATTTTTGGCCCATTTTAGAAACATCATACATGTCATTGTTTTCCCTAGGCAGATGTGAGCTCCTATGGAAGAGCCAGAGATAGTGGTTCCTGATTGCAAAATGTAATCCAAATAAGAGTAATCAGGGCCGGATTTACCTACTTGCCTCCCATGGGCCGCCTGTATTTTGCTGCCCCTTCTCATTCGTTTTGAAACCTCAATAAAAACCATCAAGTGAACGTGCCGGAGGGGGAGGGGTGCATAAGAAGCATTTACCTACTCGTGGTGGATACATTTTTTTGCGAAAGCCCTGTCAACACTACTAGCAAAATTTCACGGAACTTGACGTGAAAGTTAAGTTCCGTAAACCTATCTCTGCGTGGACAGGATCCTCCCTTTAAAAGAAATGAACCAAAAAATTATGAAAGAACAAACATAAATGTGGTTTAATAATTTTAACTTCCGCCGCTGCGCCGCGCCTCGCTGATCGCACTGTGTTTAGCGCAATGCGTGAAGTATTCCCACAGTCTTGTAGGCGCTATGTGTTTCACGCCAACCGCGCCTGACCGCGTGACCGCACTGTGTTTGGCGCAATGGGTGAAGTATTCATGCAGTCTTGTAGGCGCTAATATGTGTTACATGTCGATCGCCGCGCCGAGGGCTTGTCCTTTTCATCTCAAGTCTTCGTCATCATTCCTCTCTGCGCTGAGCTTCAGGCAAAATTGCGTGTTTAGTTCCTCTCTTAACGTGACTAATTAAAGATGCTGTCTCTTGCATCACCGAAAAACGACAAAATTAGAAATTACTATACTCTCAGGAAAAAGAGATTTTGTTACCTTTTCTCATTGATGATTTTTTTTCTAAATCCGATTTTTTTATACCTACATTTAAAAAAATTGCAAAATTTGCCGCCTCCTAAATTTGCCCCTATGCGGGCCGCGGCCCATGTGGCCACCCCCTTAATCCGGCCGTGAGAGTAATAAAGGGTATTGAAGGGATTTCCAATTTTTGCTCACTCGTATGTCGTACATGACAATAAAATTAAAATGTGTTTCTCTCCTTTCAGGTTATCGTGCTCATCAGGATAGTTTTGATGATCATTGTAGCAGTCAGCTATCATAGCGCATGTAAGTTTTACAAATCAGATTTGAATTTATTCATTTGCTTGCTTATTTGCTGCAATGCCGTACAAACATTATTGATTCAAGAAAACACTTTGTTGCGCTTAAACTATATTTTCTTAATTTTAATATTTTCCTACTTTTCCCCATAAAAATTCACTGTAGACTAATCAAACAATTGATTCGCGGCAATCAGTGATGCAAGTGAGATCTGAAGTCAAAACTTCGCAATGAATAGGGGGCTGGGTAATAAAGGTGCAAAATTTGCTGTAATTGCAGATACTGAACTTTATATATTTTATTCTATTTTGTTAAAAGGGGAGGGGTTTTACCTCTCCAGCTGTATGTCAGATGCCTGAGATTCTCCACAAAAAACCAATTTCGAAACTTTTTGACATACTTTTTTTTCAGAGCGCCTGCAGAACTGCCTCAGGCTAAATCAAGTAATAAGTACTGACATATGAATTCATCATTCTCTATTAGTAATGCTATTTTTCAAAACTCTGTTACAGATTACTTTCTCCCATCTGATTTGTTGCAGATGCAGGATTCGCACTTATTGATATTTTTGCACTTCTTGCATTTTTCTTGATCTATAAGAACATTGAATGTGTGAGTGTTATCCATACTTCTTGCTCTATTTCTGATCTAATCAAGTAATATTTAGGGCTTTTAGTTCCTCGTCTTCTACCAGCTACTCCAATGAGCATCATTGCAGTCTCGATTCGCGTGTATTGCAATAGGTTTCATCAGTATCTCCTTTTTAATTGTAAATATTAAATAATACTTGTGAAAAAACTGCGTATTTCCAAAATAGCTGCTATTTTAATGAGTAAAACCGTAGGAACCTCAAATTGTATTTGTATTACATGAATATTTGCTTTCGAAGCATATTTTAGTTTCGCATAGAATGCCATGTCTAAACTGGTTTCCGGACGTTGGAACATTTGAAAAAGAAGAACTTTTTCCAACATGGTATCGTCTAATTTTATCTTCTGAATACTAGCTCTCCGCAGCTCATTATGAACATCGTATTTCATGATTTAATTTCATTTTTCAGGAGCGCGATTTTTGGATCCTGCTTGGTGTGACGATTCACATTGTCGTGATAATCTATCTCATTGTTTTTTGCCTGGTCGCCGTTGTGTGGATGCTGCTATAGTAAGAATATTGCACACGTAACATCCTCCACATCAGATGATATTTTTTTCTGATTGACACATTGTTGATAAACTTTGTTATCATACGTGTATTGAGAAATATCCATCAAATCATGGAAGAGTGTTTACAACTCACAGCTGCATTTAGAAATTAATTCTGCGTCGCTCTGTATAATGAACGTTCAGATAGTCCAAATCGACGGTGAGACTGCAAAAATGCGTACTTCGCTTGCGGTGTTTCGACATCTCCGCTCCTACTTTATTTTTTATAAGGAGTTTTCCATGTAAAAAATGTAGTACGATAGGAAGTCTGCAACGTCACAACCCGCAATACGAATTTCTGCAGTTTCGCCATCAAGATGTGAACTCTGATGGACAATTTATTACTCTCCAATAATAGTTGAAAGCACAGACAGTATAGTTCATAATTTTCGAGGTATTGGTCTGAAATTTAATGAAGTATATCGGCGTCGTAGGTTCGCAACCACGTGTCTAGTTTGCAGTGTTTGAAAATCTCTGCCTCTATATTATTTTTTTAAAGGAGAACAAATTGACATCATTCCTTGAAGTTTTTGCTGAATTTTCTTCGCACAGAGAAGAAAAATCACGTTAGTTTTCAAGAATTTCCGTTGAGTCGTTTTCCGTTTAAAAAATGAAGTATGACAGGAAGTCTGCGATGCGACGTCGCAAACCGCGATACTTGTTTGCGGACTTACACCGTCGATATGGTCATAGCGTCGGTAAAACCCCCGAACTATACGTACCTCGTTTGCGGTGTTTTAAAATCTCCGCTCCTATTTTATTCTTTTATAAGAAAAAAATCAACACCATTCCTCGAAGTTTGCACAGAATTTCGCTCGTTCAAAGAAGAAAAATCACGAAATGTTTAAAAATTGCTATTAGGTACTTTTCCATTGAAAAAGAGAATGAGTTTTACGTCGCAAATCGAGATAGGTATGTAGAATGACTCTCTGAAAATAGTGGATTTGTTTTAACATTTTAGGATCGTGGCTCTTAATTTACGTTTTTTTTTTCTTTCAGCAAGACAGAGTTTCACAATTTCTTGATCACACTCCTGTTGACATCCGTGTCAATGATTTTCCTAGGTAATTCATCAGTTACTTTCCTGCAGTACATATTATCGTCAATCGATGTATTATCTGAGTTACCAGACTAGTGGCGATGTTCGCAAATCAGCAACACTGTTTTTCCCCATTTAAGTCTGACGAGCAATCGATCCCGACAAGGTAGCCTGCTTCCAAAAATATCGATTCTTTTGCATGCATTTAAATGGATGAAACCCAGTGTTGCAAACTTTTCCTAAAAGCCGCTTTGCCAAAGCGTTAGAAAACTCATCTTTTGAAATCCTAAAATTAGATTTTCAATGCTGATTCAATCTTCACGAATTTTCTGCTTACGTTGTGAAGAATTTCATGACATTCCTCGTGATTTTTCCTAAAATGTCTGAAAATATTATATGAAAATTTCATGGAGAAATAATGTTGCTTTTGGAAAATGAAGCAAAAATAACGATCTGAAAAATTAAAGTAAAAGTGAACATTTTGAAGCATCATAGTCGAAACATGTAGTCAAGTTCAACCATTAAGATGATATGAATGATTAATTTCTCCGTCAAAGCGCCGTCTCTTCTGCTCTGATGCATCTAAACGTACTTCGAGCTGCGCGTATTGCAGAACTTCCTAGTTGAAGGCATTTTTTCACCAGAGGATTTATAAAAAAGGCTTCACCCTCAATCTAAGAACTTTACAGCAGGAAATGAACGATGCTTTTCGAGGCGGGCTTTTAAAAACTATTGGATTATGAGAGTAGCATGTCATGAAAATCTCAAAATAGTTCTAAAAAAGAAAAATCCGCTAATATGAAAAACTGATCAAAGGGATAAACACAATAGAACATTAGAAAAAACGAGCTCGGTAGCATCCTTTCAAACATGAAACCCGTCGAATTTCTGACAATTACAAATTGTCCATTGCTGTTAATAATTGGACTGCATTTTGCAATTTGGAACAATAAATTCTGGCTCTTCTGGAAAAACATTTATGTGCATAGGGAAACTAATGGCACATACGTTGTTTTTAAACCGGGCTAGAATTTATTGTTCCAAATTGCAAAATGTAGTCCAATCGAAGAAATGATTCTAGTTTGAGTCAAATCCGATCGAGTCAAGCTGTTGTTTTACTCACGGGTAATCTTTGAGCTTCGCAGGGAAATCTTGAATGTTTTTCTTTTTTATTGTCTGTGTTTCGGTTGCGTACCTCATCATTTTAACTGTGTCCTTTCAGTTTTCGGGATTTACTACGTGATGGCAGTTCTCTCCGAATACAACCAACGGATGCTCGTTAAATATTGCCGCAGTCGAGAAAGTCAGCACGAGAGTGTTGAATGCTGTTCTGAGTAGAAGTTCCAGGATGGGCAAAAAATGCAGTCAAGCGGATGGAACAAAGATAATTTAGAACAACGTTTATTTTAATCGATTGTACTTAAATTGTTTCATCTTCATTGGACGACACTAGGAGCATGGCGTTTTTGTGGGGGGGGGGGGAGTGCAAAAAATGACGGATTTTATTCATCATACAATTAATTTTGTCTTTCTTGGTATTAATTTTACATTGTCTTATGTTTGTTTCGTGCCCCGGTGAAAAATAGAAAGCTTTGTCTTGTTTTTGATTGATTAAATATATTCAAGGATGGCTCTTATTAAAAATAAGTTATGTTTACATTTTATTCCTGATATATTTTTTTGTTTAATCTACTGTGAATTTCGCAATAGTTATATGAAGGGAAAAGGAAGAGCAACTTTTCTTCAATTTAAAAGAAATGAGCACAACAAGGAAACAGTTTAATTATGATGCTCTAAAATTGTTGGGTATGCCAGCGCGAGCAGGTAATTTGAAGGCAGTATTGCCATTTAAGAGAGAGAGAGAAAAAAGAAAGTTTTAAGTCGAAAAATGACATCGAGGCAAATATATTAGGCAAGTAAGAGCTGAAGCATCCACCTAAACATAGGTATCCTAGATGGGTAAAATGACTTTAAATCGTTTAAAAAATATATTACGTTAAATTTTTCGTTATACCTACCAATAAAACCAGCATTTCTAAATCAGTATTTTCCAGCGGTAAGGGATTTTATTATTGATATGTCTTTTCTTCTCCAGTGGCGTGGCGTGTTTTGCGATATATCGATTGACACGCCACTCAAACCTAAGAAAAAAGATCGATTATCAGGGTGTTCGCAGCGAACACCTTAGTAATCGATTCTTTACCATAGCTTCAAATGGCGAGATATCGATAATCGATCATTACGCCACGCCACTGTTCTTCTCCCTTGTGAAACTATAGAGTTGAAAGACGTGTAAAACGTTGATAACAGTGGCGTGGCGTGCATTGCGATAAATCGATTTATCTGCCATTTAAACCTATGAAAACGATCGATAAAGAGGGTGTTGGCAGCGAACACCTTATTGATCTATTCATCAGTGGCGTGGCGTGACTATATCCGGTAGGCGTTCGGTAGGAGTGTTAACTTTAGGGGGGGGGGGGGTCAGAAAGGTTCACTCCCCTTCCTTAAAGGGGGGTTCGGGGGGCTCCCCCGGAAACTTTTTAAAAATGAAGCCGCAAGAACACGATTTTAACTCTTTCTGGTGAAAATTGTGACGGTAAATTGTCATTGAAATTTTGTTCTTTTTACCGATCGGTTTTCTGTAATTTATTTTGTTAAATGATAACGTATTTCGCAACACGCACCTGCAGAGAGAGGTGGGAGAGGGAGACTGGGAAACTGGGAGATGCGGCCCGCAGGCGCAAGGGGAAGCGGAGGGCGAATGCGGCATAGAGGAAATTCGGCGGTTCGCAAACCCCTGCGGACCACTGCTATAGGAAACAACTGGACTGATGAGCGGCTCTCCTCTCTCGTTCTTTTCCCTCCCTTTTCTCTCTGCTGTGTTCCCTCCGCGAGCGCGGTCCGCACTTGTCTCCGAACCCAATGCTCACGCTCCGCTCTGCGCCGCGCGCCGTGCCTCTCCTCTCTCGTGTACCCTTTGCCCCTTCATCATTGCACCAGGTTCTCTCTCCTCACCGTAAGCAGATCATCCAGGTTCGGTAGCCGGTGCGGACCACGCGTCAAAGGATGTTCTCTCTCCGCCGCGCCACATGCCGCTGTCGGAAGCCAAGCGCCCGATACTTATTTGCGATCTACTATTCTGTATTCTCGAGTTATTATATATTGCTTCCCACATTCTTAGCCATAATTTATTAATTGTTTCAAAATATTTTAGGGTGTTCGGCGAACACTGCGAACCTATGGACGCCACGCCACTGCTATTCATTACCATACCTTTAAATAGGTAAAATTCGATAATCGATCATTCCCGCCTCGCCACTGGTTGGTATCCAATTTTATGAGTTGAATGTGAAAACTTTCAACGCGTGCGCTTTGCGAGAAGTTTCACAGACGGAACATCGAAAGTTGCGCTTGACTTTTGACTTTTACTGACAGTGCTTCAGAGGAATTGAAGGAATTCTATTCTGTGGAGTTTTGAGGAGGTTTGAAGCAAAACTTCAAAGGCTTAAGTCAGACGGCTCAATTCGAAAATGCTGACTCCGTGGTAATGGAATGAATCGAGAGAAAAATAGGGATTAATGTAATCCTAAGTATAAGTCCTCCTCAAGTGCATGTAAACCCAACTCGAATACGTGAACGGACAGTAAACTCGATAGTTATAAAAATCACGAAAAGTTTACTCAATGAGCTGGGGAGGAGGGTCTGTTGGCCTACCCTGGGGGTCATCGAGAAAAAAGTGACAAATACAAAAAAAAAAAAAAAAAAAAAAAATTAAATTTTACAAATTAAATGGAAACCTTTTTTATGAAATATTCGAGTCAATGGAGTTTACTGCATTGATTCATGCTGTGCAAGTGGGATGGCGTATGCAGTGTTTTTGGTCGGTATTTTACACTAAACTCTGTAGCAATGGTGTAGATTCGTAATAAATGCGATTTTGATTGGTGAGTTAGGTACTTTAAAATATGCATACATATATGTACAGATAACAGGGCCGGATTAAGGGGGTGGCCACATGGGCCGCGGCCCATGGCGGCAAAATTAGGAGGCGGCAAATTTTGCAATTTTTTTAAATGCAGGTACAAAAAAATCGGATTCAGAAAAAAATTACAAACAAGAAAGGTGACAAAATCTCTCATGTCCTGAGAGTTCATTAATTACTAATTTTGTCGTATTTCGGTGATACAAAAGACTGCGCACCTTCAATTAGTTGAGTTAAGAGAGAAACCAAACACGTAATTTGGCCTGGAGCGGCGCGGCGCAAAGAGAAATGATGACGAGGACTTGAGATGAAAAGGAGAAGCCCTCGACGCGGCGGTCGGCATGTAACACATATTAGCGCCTACGAGACTACATGAATACTTCACACATTGCGTCAAACACAGTACGGTCAACGTCAACAGCGGTCGGCGCGACGCGGCTTGAAACGCACAGTGCCTACAAGACTACATGAATACTTCACGTATTGCGCCAAACGCAGTGTGGTCAGCGCGGCATGGCGGCGGAAGTTAAAATTATTAAACCACATTCATGTTTGTTCTTTCTTAATTTTTTAGTTCGTTTCTTACAAGTGAAAGGCCTTGTCCCCACAGAGATAGGTTTATAGAACTGAACTTTCGCGCGAAGTTTCGTGAACTTTTGCTAGTAGTGTTGACAGGGCTTACGCAAAAAATGTGTCCAACACGAGTGAACGCGTCTTATGCACCCTTCTCCCTCCGGCACGTTCACTTGATGATTTTTATTGATGTTTCAAAATGAATGAGAAGAGGGCGGCAAAATACAGGTGGACCATGGGCAGAAGTAGGTAAATCCGGCCATGACAGATAATATAGTGTCATCGCAACGGGCTTTGGTACTACAGCTGATGTTGGACACTCTAATTGGCATTTGCCCCCTTCGTTTCTCCATAATTTTAACCTCAAATTCTAAGAAAAATGCTGGGTGTCCAGTGGCCGTAAACGTGCTTTTGTCCGGTCTGGATGGATGCTTCATTCAGAAAGAGCACGCGGTATGAACTAAAATAATTGCCTGGTAACAGATCACTTTTGAGCAGCATAGCCTCAAAATGATGTCCTACTTTGTGTGAATGTTTACGCAAAAAGTGAACTATAGACCCCGCTAATTTTAGCGGTTTTCCGTTGTTACTTTGTTTTGGGTTCACTTGCAGTTTAAAGCTTCCTAAGCGATTATTTCAGATAATGTGCAGGGTCTGGTTCTGTAGCGCATGCGGTCAATCTTTGCCAGATGGTCTAAGATGCATGAGTCTTTTCGGTGCAGTAAGTATTCATAACCTCCTCCATTTAGATTTTTAATTAAAATATGTAACTCGATATTTATTTTACAGAATTGTAGCAGAATGGAGCCGATCAGGCCCATTTGATAGCTAAAATATTTTGTGTTAAACTGCATCTCATGGGGTGCGGTGACTGTTTGTCTTCCTATTCTTGTACTTAGGTGCGTACTGGGTGAGTAAATAAATAAATACTTGAATAGATTTTCTGCCTCAGTGTGAAAGGTTGTGAAATTAATGAATTAACTATGAATTTTTGTGTGAAAAATAAGAATTTTCAAACATTTTGGAACTACTATCATTCAGCCACGTCTTGTTTCTGCATTCAATCAATTTCAATTCAATTTCATTCATCAAAGCCCATCAAATGTGCCCACTCACTGTTTATGATAGATGAAAATGATTTAGACAAAAATTATTTTAGCATTCTTTATTTGCGGATTAAACTCGGTAGAAAATTGGACGATATCACAAGAATCAGCCTAATCAGTGGCGATTTTGCAAGTTGGCATCACTCTTTTTCTCCACTTGAAATTATTATAAATATATCGATTTCAGGTGCTGCCGGCTGCCTCACCAATAATCGATTGTTTTGCATACATTTAAATGGAGGAAACACAGTGCTGCCAACTTTCAAGAATCGCCACTGCACTAACGTAGCTTGATTTCTTCTCATGTTATATTTTTTTTTCACAAGGAAGCCAAGTATCAAATTTGGCTCGAGATTTTACAATTATATTCTCCATTATGTAAGAAACATTTGCATGTTTTTCGCCTATCCAGGCATTGCGATTTTCTGTGACGAGTTTTTTTTTTTTTAATTCCTAATTTAATGTATGTGTCATGTGTTTTGTAGTGGCTACTGATTTTAGTCGGAGCGGCAACTACCATAGCTATGGCCATTCAACAAGGAAGTTGTAAGTACTACAATCTCACAGATATTGCTATGTAAATATTAGCAAGAAACTGGAAACTTTTAGCAACCCACTATTAATTGCTTGACAGATGTTTGCTTTAGCTGCAAATACACGTTACTAGATTCTTTGAGTTTCCTGTCGCGGTCCATGTTATAGATTTCGACTTGTCACGTAACTGCTTTAACATTTTTCAAAATTTACATTTTTCAAAATTTCTCGAGGGAACTTGTGATTCCTTTAAAAGACGTACTTTCGTACTTATGTTACAAAATATCCTTTGCTTTTGCGACCATGACATCGGCATGAAGTTTTATACAAAACTTTCAATCACCAGTGTTACCATATCGTTGTTCCTAGATAAAGTAGCTCCAGATTTAAGATTTAGATGTACACTAAAGAGTTAAAGTCAATTGAATTGTTTAAAACATTGTAGGTATCGATTCTTTGGGTCTATCTGAAAGTCAACCATGCGACCATTGCGACTCTCGCATTTCCAAAGGTTCCATTTTACAACTAAAATTGGAAGTTTTTTGTTCTTTTTAGTTACTTGAATTCTTACGTCCTTGTTGCAGATTACCTCCTGTTGATAGCTTTCGCAGTATCAGCACTTGGGTACATATTTACGTATGGTGGCATACGCGTGGTAAGTGGTAATTTATTTCAAGTATGATTACCGATGGCAAATTTTACCGATTCCTCGCGTACTTAATACTGTAAAAAATAAGAATGCACTCTTCCAATATTCAAGATAACTTGAGTCAATTGACTCGCAGATCGATAGCAGGTCATAAGTAAAGATCTTGGTTCCTAATTTGCCGAAAGCATGTCACATCTCGACCAATTAAAAGACTTCTGGGTCCTCCATTTTGAGAATAAGAACTACCGGCTTATGACAAGTTGACTGTTTGTTAAATTTCGACTAATTATGATACTATGAATTGATAAGAACGATTAAAATAAATAAATAAATATATAAATAGATAGATAAATAAATAAATAATATAAATAAATTAATAAATAATATATAAATGAACAAAAAAGTAATAACTACATGCGTAGTCTCTCTGCTACAGAAAAATAATTAGATACGTACACATTTTTATGTACGATTCTCATTGGCGGATCCAGCAAATTGGCAACACTGTTTTTATCCATTAAAACTTATGGAAATGTATCGATTTTTGGAGGGACCAGGTGCCCCGACAAGGATCGATTACTTAACATAGGTTTAAATGGAGGGAATCCGTTGTTGCCGAATTGCTGGATCCGCCCCTGACGATTCTGCTTTCAAATTAACCGAGCTTTCTCAATAGAATAAATCTGATAGAGAAATGAGGCTTAAGAGGTGATCTGCCGTGCTAAGGAAGAACGCCGTTCGAGCATTTGAATGTTGCAAAATTTCCTTCGATGAAATGTTCATTTTGTAGGAAAGTTATGAAAATTTTGCTTTGAAAGTTTTAGGAGCTTTATAAGCGACACTGTTAACAAAATTATCTGAAAAATTGGAAGAAAAATATTCTCAAGTTTACCAGGAAATTCTTGTTTTATCAAGAAAGTCGGCAATGCCTGAAGGTTCACACGGCGTTTTTCCTCAGCACGGCAGTAGTTAATGCCATTTTTTTTACATACTTTCCTTCTGTAATTCCACAGTGTTCGCCCCTTCTCATCTTGGTCGGGACGCTGATTCATTTCCTTCTCCTATTCTTGATACCTTTTGCCATTTACCTGCTCCTCAAACCCGAAATTGACAAAATGTAAGTTTATCTCGTTTTAAAAGCCATTTATACAGGTGTGGTGGTGAGTTTTTTAAACATTGACTTCAAACTGTCGGTCCGTTTTGCAGATCTAAAAAGTGCGTTATGAATGAAAAGTTAACGCATTTATTTTAAACATGTCTCGATACTGTGAAGATAATGCGTAGAAACTGTAAAAAATTATATACCACGAATCTTGCCTGTGAAAGAATCGAAATTTATCGAGGCAGGCTGCTGGACCTAGAATCAACTTTTGCACTGTCCTTAGTCATAGACTTGTATTTGTTCCGACGAAATAGCAGTCACTGTTTAAAGCACAATAAATTTATAAAAAAAAATATATAATACGTTCCAAACATGTTGGATAAATCGCGAACTCCTAAATTGGACCAATTTTATACATATAATAAAAAACGTACCGTGTCGCATCAAGTTTGAACCAGTTGCGATACTTGAAAGTTGGCAACACTGCTTTTCCTCCATTTAAACCCATTAAAAATATCGATTTTCGGTGAGGCAAGCTGCCTCACCAAGAATCAATTTTTTTACGTACATTTAAATGACAGTTAGACAGACAGAAAGACAGTTTTGCCAACTTACAAGAATCGTCACTGGTTTGAACAACCACAAAGAAAGAGGTTTACTATTTTATCCCACCATCAGACTTTAGGTCGAAGACGGAGCTCAACGACTAGTTTCACATTATAATTATTTTTTCTCGACTTTTGTCTCTGAAAGTGTGAATTGACGACTGATGGAATTTAAAACAACTTCCTACTAATTTTTTATTTCCAAAATGCGACTTAGTGCTTTTTGCTAAGCTCAGTCCTATTTTGACCATGAGTGATGGCCTTTATGATTTTTCGTCCTACATCTTCTACTTGGTGTTTTCGTAAAATAAGTTTTTGTTTCATTTTTCGGGCAGGAAGAGCGGTTCAAAAGATGCTCCATTCAAAGGGACGCCAGGAGCAATCCTCCTCGGTATCGGGATCGCAAATGCAGTATACTGGCGTAAGTCTGAGTCCCTGCATTACTTTTGCTTAGTATGAATCTAATAAAACCACATAAAAAAGCTGTGTTTATATGAGCCCCCCCTCCCTTCCAGGAAATCTCTTTTCCCCCGTTATTTCAAAGAGACGTCTTGTCACTTCAAAGAGATTTCCGGTTGACTCGACGTGAATTCGTCACCTTCCGGCCAAAGTATCACAAGCGCCATGCAACGTTTCAAAATTTCCGTCACCGATTTATTTTTTTACAGAGAAATTGTCTGTCGAACCTGTTTAAAAATGCCACTGAATTTTATCGGCGGTACAAAGAAAATTCAGTGAAATTTTATGACAGCTTCGTTGAAAACATTTTCTGTAAACAAATATAATGGCGCCGAAAATTTTCAAAGGTCGCACGGCGTTTGTGAAACTTTAGCCGGAAGGTGACAAATTCTCGTCCAGGAATTTATAATAATTGGACAAAATTTTCCCTGTGAAAGGCCTTTCTGACCTAATTCGCCACGGCCTAAAAATTAGAGAAGAGGTGTCGATAAAGTCCGTTTTTGGGCCAATCCTAGCTGAATGTCCTCAGCTTTACAATTTTTTGCTCATTGAAGGCCTATATTTTACAGAATGTACCATGATTTGGTCAATTCTGCTCTCTTTTCAGGTCTAATACTGGCCTTAGCATGGGTCTGAGGGCTGAGGTCGACTGCAAACCCCACAAATCCGCATTTTCCGCCAAAATCGGCCTTCAAATCCGTGCTTGTGCCCAGGAAGAGACCCGAGCAGAGACCGGAAATGACCAAATTATGATGCATCCTGTAAAGTATAGGACTTTAAAGAGTGAAAAATCGTAGAGTTGGGGACCCTCAGAGGGTGAGCCCAAAACGGCCCCTGTTGATACTCCTCCTTTACAAAATAATCACTTAAACTTGAGTGAAGGTAGCGAAAACAATTTATCATTAGTCAAAAACCGACGCCATGATAGATGAAATTAAAATACTTTAAACTTTAATGAATTCGGGAGTCGAGAGATATTTAATGACAAAGAAGAGCCGTGGACTAAAACTGGAGAAACTAAAAATGAAGGAGGAACAAAACACTAAAAATGAAAAACTGTTTGCAAAAGCGTCAATTGCCGTACCGATTGCAAAAGCCCCTGTAAAACGCCTTCAATCAAGGCGCATGCAAATGTTGTTGCAACCGTTTGGGTTCAACTACATGCGGTCAAAATACAGGACCTTGTGAGTTGAATACGAAGACCCCCTTGGTTGCATTACTCTAGTTGCTCTCTTCTTTACTTATTCATTTTTCGTTTTAAATTTTTTAATACTGGAATACCTATTTTGAGAACATAGACTTGTCACTCACCATAGTGAGTCCATTAGGTACCTACATTTATCAATATAATAAGAGGCGAGAATCAAGTCCTTAAAACTCACATGAAAAACCGAAACGTTTTGATTGTCATTTTTAGAGGAAACTAAATACAAAATTTCAAATATCTGCTCCGAATTTTTCGTCCTAGTCCCCGGCCGCTTGGGTTTTATAAATATATCATTTTATGCTTTGTTTTTGTTTCAATTGAATAATAATCAATAGTACTACAACGAGTACTATTCAATAGTTTCAATTGAGTATTACTGTGTACTCGGGCAAAATTTTTCGGTTTTTGATGTATGTTTTTAATAGCCGCGATTTCCACTTTCGAATATATTCTATTGTAAAATTTATTTTATGAAAATGTCATGGGCTGCTGGTAAAATTTTTCTCCTCATAATGAGTTCAACTACTGTGATACAATTTGTTTTATTTTCAGTTTGGGGAATATATTACACCTTGTCTGGAAGCAGTACATATGCTTTGCTAAAGCGTCAACAATGCCCTCCTATATCTAATGATTGCCCACTGTTTTGAGTTCAACCATTGTCATGGATTTTGTTTTATTTTCAGTTTGGGAATTTTATTACACGCTGACCGCAAGCAGTGCTTTCGCTTTGCTAAACCGTCAATCATGCCCCCCATGCTCCCCATGCCCCCCTGTCAGGGGAACCTGTTAGGTTAGGTTCAACGATGTGTCTTGAAAGATTCAGTCCACCCCGATTAAGCATTATTTTAATCTCTGGAGGAATGTTTTTTAGGCTAATCCTGTTGCAGTAATCGCTATTGGTTACATGCACTTTTTTTTTTTTTTTTTTTTTTTTTTTTTTTTTTTAACTATCGTTTTTTTTTTTTATTTGTATTTATTGTATTCCTTCTTAGTTGATATCCTGATGAAAGTAAATGGGTACCGCAATCCCTGAAATCGTCGCTCCTCTGGCGTAAGGACTAGATTTCCGTAAGAGCCCCAGAAAGTATAGACTTACGTGTAAAACAGAGCTCACATCGGAATTGAGATACGCCCTTACGAGAGTGGAGCGACGAAGTAAGAGGAAATCTCTTATCATATCCCAGCGATAGACTGATTTAGTGGTTCAGACATTCTCTTGCTTTTCAACACATCGATAAATCGATGGTTCAGCGTAAACAATTACTTAAAGTTCGAATCCTGCGCCTAGTATTTATGGTGTCAATTTATCATGAAATAATCGTTTATGTATTATTAATCATTTTACGACACCGCCAAGTTCAGACATTTCAATTACGAGAATTGAAGATTGCAAGATTTGCCTTTGATTTTGGTGTTGTATATGTACTAGGGAATATTAGAATTTGGACCCGTTTATTTTTACTCTGGGAGTAAACTGATTATTTTTCATGCCTTTAATTTTAATGATTCTGTTCTACAATGATACCATGTTCGCATATTTTTATCATAAGATAAGTGAAAATTAAAACTGCTCTACCACCTTGCTGCTGATTTTGTTTTTCTTGATTTATTTGGTATGTCCTTCAGTTGTTGAATTTTGCGTTGCATATTGAGATCTTTTGGCTCAAAATTCATTCATTTTTTCACTAAATAGAAAAACAATTTATCAACTCATACATCAACACGTTAAAATCTAAAATTTGCAGCAATATGAGCAATTTTAAAAAAATGTTAGCTCGTCTGACAATAAGAAAATAAACTCCTGCTATAGTTAATATTTGAAATGAAATTCATTGTTGAAGAATAAAATGTCTTATTGGAAATACCTACCTCTGAAGCTGGTTATATGCGTTTTTAATGTGAAGACATTTTTGAAGATTTAGATTATTCTACAGACGTTACAATAATACTCATTTTTTCAAAAGATTTGACTAATAAGTAACGGATGAGGCGGGAGGCCCTAGGTTAGTAGTGGAGCGAAAGGTATAAATGTATCCCACCATTACTCCTCTCGTGCCTCTTGATCATAGGCGGTTCTAGACCTTCATGCTTGGGGGTGCCCAGAGGTGGAAAATGTCGGAAACCGACCCCGAAGGGGAAGGTCGCTCGGGGGAGGCCTAGGTTTCGGCCCTCAAGTTTTATCCCTTTTCTACCCTCCTTTCTCTTTTTCTCTCCTTCCTTTCTACTTAAATACCTATAAATTCAATCAGTGGCGTGGCGTGAATTGCGATATATCGATTGCTATGCCATTTAAACCTATGAAAAAAGATCGATTATCAGGGTGTTGGCAGCGAACACCTTAGTAATCGATTCTTTACCATAGCTTCAAATGGCGAGATATCGATAATCGATTATTCACGCCACGCCACTGAATTCAATGTAGAAAATTTTTAGCAAAACTTTCTATCAAAACTACAATCTTACCATAAAAAAACAGTAGAATCTTTGTAAAACACGGCTATCAATATTAATTCTGGTTCCGATAACTGTACTTAATTTTTGCTTGGGGTGCCCGGCACCCACTGGCACCCCGTAGAACCGCCTATGCTCTTGATCATAATTCAAAATAGATAAATATGCAAAATTTAATATTGGATTTAAAAGAAAATAGTTTTAAATAAAACACAAGAGTAAAGAGTATATACATTTTTCATAGGCATCAAAAATTTGATTTGCATACAAAACGTCCCGCAAAGAGGATCTCTTTTATGAACTTTTCATCAAGCTATAATAAAAGTAGGTAGCACAATGTTTACACCTTTTAATCTGCACCCAATGCTCTATAATTATTCTCAATTTATGTTTTTTCGTGAGAAAAAGCAGGAAAAAAAATCTTGTACTTCATTATGAATGTTCAGACAAGCATCCAGAAGCAGTCACTTATCGGTCTATTTGATATGTCAGTTAGCGTGTCAGCATTATCACCGCGCTTCATTTTGTGTCAGTTTTTTCGGAGTCACATTGACTTTCAGTTGATTTTCATTCATTATCTCGAGGAGAGACTGGTCTAAAGTTCTGCTCACGAGAGCATCCACGATAGGTTTCAATTCCTCTTCAAAGTCAAAGAGCTGCAAAAAATAATACCCAAAATCATAAAATCCGATCTACACAATAATAAAAGGAAAAAAAATTGCCACCCTCCGTTTTTCCTACAAAACCATTTTTTCTAGAATACCTTTTTATTACACCTTTTAAAAAACACCATCAGAAACCGCTCTTGATGAAAACTAGTTTTCTCCTGAAAAACTGGAATAGGCGATAGAGATCAGAGGTAGTTTTTCTATTCAGCGGGGCTATTTACAGTCCTGCCAACACATACATGCAGCAATGCAGCATGTAGCGGGGATAAAGGCTGTTTCCGTACTTTTTTTATTTTTTCAGGAAGCATTAATAATCAACATTGTTATTTTTGATTGCATATGCGAAATTTTGACCTACTCGGAACTGTTGTGCTACTTACGGTAACCAGTGCACCGAGGCCCCTCTGATGAACTTCTTATTTGGTCCATGAACTCATGTTGTTTACATACTTGCATATTTCCATACAAAATATAGCCAAATTTCCCTTCCCTCCTCTATGATTGAGTGTATTCTTGCTGTAACGAAACTCGCAAAGATATTTCCTCAAGGTGGAATGGAGATAGCCGACATAAATTTGCACCCAAATCAAAAAGGGAAAGGGTCACAGACTATTGAACGACAGAGCACTGTAGAACGCTAATTATGTTATTGATCCCAATTCCGCACTGAAAACAAATTCTCGGCGTTTTTACGAAGGTCCGTTGGTACCTTCACCATCTCACTTTTTTTTTACCAATTATTGGTAATTTTACCAAGACAGACTGGTGAGTTTACCTAAAAACCGGTATTTTTACTGTTTTTTCCAGGTAAGAATACCACTTTTATTGGTAATCAATTCCCGGTTACTTTGCCGTTTTATCTCGGTAATTCTACCACAGTCGGTAAAAAATATTGGCATTTTCACCGGGGTCCAGTAAAATTACCGAGAAAGTTCAATAACTTTACCCAGATTTCTCAGTAAAATTACCAATCCCATAAATGGTAATTTTACCAAGAAAAAACTGGGATCAAATAGAACCCTAAATTCTTGGTAATTTTACCCTTTTCTTAGTAAATACACCGAGATTTTTTTTCAGTGCAGTCGCGATGCCCACTTGGCAGTTTGCATCGCTAATTTTTCTGAATTGAAATCCACTGTAAATACTTGATTTTAGGTGAG
>NC_092799.1:50004401-50030408 GCF_918797505.1 Bemisia tabaci | reverse complement strand
TGGTTTCCAGCAACTTTTCCTCACGAACTTATAAAGTGTTCTTTGACAATAACTATCCATAGACAAAATTACTATCGTGATTGATGACAACTGAAACCAGTAAAAGCAATGGCGTTTGTTAGTGCTGTACTGGAAAAAAAAACATTGGATCTAGAGACCAGACTCTTAAAAACATCGGAAAGATAAAATACTCTTAATTAAATCGGATTTTTGCTTAAATTAAGAACCAAGCCTCTTAATTTGAGCGGATTTCCTTTTGGTTTAAGCAAAAATCTGATTGAATCAAGAGTATTTTTTCTTGTCAACGTTTTCAAGAGTATGGACTCTAGATCCAATGTGTTTTTTTTCCAGTGTGGGATTTGTGATGTGAATGAGTCAGTTGTACTAGACACAGAATCGCGTTTTTGTTGCGGTTTAAGCTTTCCCAATTAGTAAAATATAATAAGATCCGCCTAACACCTTATAGTCTCTACGTCCAATATCAACGGAGATATCGCCTCTCGAAAAATGCGGCGTATAGGACATTATCCACCACGGTTGTGCTTACCATGGTTTCTCGCACCTTTTTTCATCAGTCAGTGATGCAGATATTTTTATTGTGTATTAAATCAAACCAAATTGATATTCGACAGTTTAAAATAGCCAGCTTTTCAAAGTTGAAATTTTGCATGTAATCCCGCGCAAATATAACTCGAAAAACTTGATATCAGGCATGCATCTGCATCGGGATTTACATACAGTATTGTCTGACCTCATTATTCACCTACATGGAATACAGTCATGCTCAAGTGAAGATTTAAATTTCCATATTTCTTTTCCTCAAAGAGAAGACATAAAACAAGTGCAAAACTATTAAAAATTTATAATATTACCCGCCGAAGAAAGTGAGGGGATTTTTAATGCAATCCGCTTTTTCAGAAAAAGTCCAAATTTTTTAGCCTAAACAAAATTGTGTGTCGCTAATACAAAACATATTCTCATCAACGTTGACTTACATTAAGAATAAAGTGACACACAGGTTTGTACCCAACCCAATTTTTGAAGCTAGCTTGATGTCAATCCAAGCTTTGCTTGGTTTTTGACCCCAAACTTTTGGTTCTAGATCCTTCAGCTCAGAACTTGCTTCTGAAGTGGATTTAGAGAGTATTTAAGCTACGAGAGAGGGGTCTGCTCGAACGATTCGAAGGGATGGACAATAGACACAGGAAGCCTATATAATATCAAAGTTGCAGTGTCTACCAACCACCGTTATATCTCTACAACACCTTCGAAAATATCCTAAGCTGGATATAGTAGAAGTCTATTTGGCCTATGCACATGCGTTTTCCGCGTAAGTTATGTCAACGCAAGTTTGCCAAATTTTGCAAAAATACTTTAATATGAAGCCTGAGGTTGGCAAATTGCTAAATTTGAACACAGTCCGGCATCATAGTGTCCAAGCACGTGGAAAGATTCGATCACGGTAGTGTTTTTTATACGAGCGTGCTTGGCAAGTTTTTCCTTTTGTTTAGAGAACATAAGTCTTACTGTTTGATAAACTCGACGGAAAAGCGGCCTGACCCAAGGTTGAGGCGAGAGAATAGAGTTGCAAGACGGAAATGAGAGAGGAAAATTTCAACGGAAGGCACGCACATGGTCGGGGGGGGGGGGGATCAAGAAATTGGATACGCGCTTTTCGGTCGATGACGTCACTGGAAGTATCGTAGGTCAAACTTTCTCCATTGTGGAGTAACGTCTTTGCAAAAAAGTTTTAACGTTGCTGTAAGAAAGCTTGAGGTATATTATGACCGAGATTTTGAGAGATTTAAACCGCGAAGGAGTGATAAAATTGAATGTTGACATTTTTTGGGACAAGAAGAGATTGATACGTGAATAGATTGCGGTATAAATTTAATTTTAATTATTTATATCCTGTAAGTTAAAATTATTTTCGAAATAATAATTGTTTAAACTTTTCAAATCGTATAGTCCCACAAAAATTGCTAAAAGCCGTGGTGGGTATCGATACATTAATAATAATTTAAAATTAAACAAGAAATTAATGATTATTGATTGTGCAATCGAGGGGAGGGAATTATGATTTAGGCCAAGCAAAATATATTCAGAAATATATGAAATACCGTGGAGATGTAAGATTTTCTCGTTTCAAGCGTGTTACGCCTGTACCAATTTTGAAATCATGGAGTTTGTTAGGTTCTTACACATTTTAATGACATTCAATTTTTCAGAGTATTATAGTCTGATTCATAAAACTTGCTTTCTTCGTAAAGCCCTCAGTTTCAGCGGAAATATGCTATAAAAATAAACATGCCTAGCCATACGCACCAAAGAAAATTTTTTTTAAAAAAGACGAGGCAACGCTGGATAGAAAATATTATAATAATAACCATGATTATAACGGAACGAACTTAGAACGAGAGATGATTGAGAGCCTAAACACGACATAATCGATATAATAAAGTAAAAATGTACCGCATGATTCGCTAATCACAAGAGTGGCCGGCCCGGAACGTTTGAAATTAGTGCTACAGTGTTGCTACCATTCGGCTCCTTGGAGGAAACAACTATAATTGAACGATTTCAATTAAGCAAAGCGTTAGCGTCAGACGTTTTTTTCAAGGATTCTGGTCATTGCTCTAACAGCGATATCATAAAGCGTGATTATGATTTACACTGTACGTAATTATTACGAGGGAAATAATTGCAATAATAGAATGTTTCAGACCTTGTCACGTGCAGAAGTGTTTATGACATTCGACCGATACCAATTAATAATTAAAAATAATAGTTTAGGTGATCGAATCGCGCACAAATATTTACGAAATGTATATTGATATAAAGATGTATGGTGTTCAGGGCCGGATTTACCTTCTTGCCGCCTCATCTCATTCGTTTTGATACATCCATAGAAACCATCAGGTGAACGTGCCGGAGGAGGAGGGGTACATAAGACGCGTTTACTCGCGTTTGGCACACTTTTTGTGAAAGCCCTGTCAACGCTAGCAAAAGTTCACGGAACTTTGCTAAAAAATTCTCTGTGTGGACGATGCTTTTCATTCATAAGAAAAGAACGAAAAAAGTATAAATAAGAATAAACATGAATGTGGTCTAATGATCTTAATTTCCGCCACCGCGCCAACCGCACTGTGTTTGGCGCAATGGCGCAATGCGTGAAGTATCCTTATAGTCTTGTAGGCGCTATGCGTTTCACGCTGACCGCTGCTGACCAAGTGACCGCACTGTTTTGACGCAATGCGTGAAGTATTCATGCAGTCTTGTAGGCGCTAATATGTGTTTCATGCTGACCGTGCACCAAAAGGGCTTCTCCTTTCCATCTCAAGTTCTCGCCATCATTGCTCTCTGCGCCGTGCCGCTCCAGGCCAAATTGCGTGTTTGGTTTCTCTCTCAACTAGACTAATGAAAGGCGCTGTCTCCTGTATCACCGAAAGACCAACAAATTAGAAATTAATACACTTTAACTCTCAGGATATGAAATATTTTTTCACCTTTCCTCATTTGTGATTTTTTCTCTGAATCAGATTTTTTTCTTGATACCCACAATTGAAAAAATTACAACATTTGCTGCCCCCTAAATTTGCCGTCATAGGCCACCCCCTTAATCCGGCCCTGATGGCGTTAGGCTTCCCTCAACAAGACTTTATTTAAAATCAACGCAAAAGTTAGGTCGTATGGATATAGGTATGGTTAGGTAATATAATTCTTTGAAAATTCGAAGAAAACAGATCCAAAATTTGTCTTCGAAATTTGTTGAGTTTGAGTCTCTGCGGCCTGCGGCCATAGATTCCGTATGTGATTACCATACTCGTATCACTGTTACTCAAACCACACTTTTTTCCTCAATACAGTAAATGAACCGCGTTTAGTAGAAAGGAACTAAGCCTCATCAGCCATTGACAAACTTAATTAGGCACTTTAATTTTTTTTTACAGGAGAACGTTTGTACGGATTTCTTTGAAAATTTTACGGAATTTGCTTCTTACCATGCAAAAAATTCACTGAGATGTGCACACAAATCCGCAAAACGGTTTTCATGTAAAATATGCAATTACCCAATTAAATTTGGCAATACACTGAAAAAAATATGGTAGATTTTATCATATTCTGACACAGCGATAGAAGTATGACGATAAATACCAGACTCTATGGTAACATTTACCATAATATGGCAAGTATGACCAGAGTTCTGGTGAATACTACTATAATTCTGGCTATTTCCACTAAATAGTATCACTGTGTAAAAAATCAAGAAGATTTAATAGTAGATGTTACCATACTTTTTTTCAGTGTAGCTGTGACTTGGTTCCTCTCTGCTTGACGGGTTCCAAATAATTGTTAAAAAACGCAAGCCTGTCGATCGGCGCGCGCTCTGCGAAAAACCGCGTATGCTCGCGGGCGAACAATAGTCGATGATCGGTTTCCGGCGGCGGAGAGCGAAGAGTGACGCCTCTAACAATAACAGAGCAAGAACAAACAGTGCGGATTTTTTTTCGAGCCGGGAATCGCGGAGTTCATTGAGGGGTGCCCCACTGCCCCGCCGCGATCTGATTTAAAATTCTAATTGGAATTCTGACACTCTTCCCGGGTTAATTCCTATCCGTCGCGCAGGTGGTTTTCCTTTTTTTCTCTCCTTTCCATCCCGGTCCCGGAGTGACACGTGGCTCGGCTGGCTCTCCTGCGCAATTGGACGCGTTTATGCTAAAAGGAACTATGTGCATAGGGTTCCCGTGAGACTTAGCTCGTTTTGGCATAGATACGTTCAATTAGCCGGAGTTTTCTCCTCCCCGGGACGGGAGCCGTGGTTTACCCGCCCAGCTTGACCCACTGCGGAAGGCTAATAATGAGGTTGGGCGCCGGATCACCGAGCTCTGGAATTTTCTGGTGCACCCGATAATGTCTTCATTTTGAACTTGATCGCGGCATGCTTTTCGCTCGATGCATTATGCGGACCTACAGTTGTATTGCTGCATTCTGGGGTGGTTTTTATACAGGGACAGATGAAGGAATCTATTTTGCAATTGGGAACTGGTATTTGAGACTCAATTTAAAAACAGAGTGTATGCTGTTAATGTTTCTACGCGGGAAAAATGCTTCACCCTCTCTCATGGCCGGATTTACCTACTTGCTGCCCATGGGCCGCCTTTATTTTGCCGCCCTCTTCTCATTCATTTTGAAGCATCAATAAAAACCATCAAGTAAACGTGCCGGAGGGAGAAGGGTGCATAAGACGCGTTCACTCGTGTTGGACACATTTTTTGCGTAAGCCCCGTCAACACTACTAGCAAAAGTTCACGGAACTTCGCGCGAAAGTTCAGTTCCGTAAACCTATCTCTGTGGGGACAAGGCCTTTCATTTGTAAGAAATGAACTAAAAATTTAAGAAAGAACAAACATAAATGTGGTTTAATCATTTTAACTTCCGCCCTCGCGCCGCACGGACCGCACTGTGTTTGGCGCAATGCGTGAAGTATTCATGTAGTCTTGTAGGCACTGTGCGTTTCACGCCGCGCCGGCCGCTGTTGACCGTACTGTGTTTGACGCAATGCGTGAAGTATTCATGCAGTCTCGTAGGCGCTGATATGTGTTTGTGTTACATGCCGACCGCCGCGTCGAGGGCTTCTCCTTTTCATCTCAAGTCCTCGTCATCGTTTCTCTTTGCGCCGTCCCGCTGGAGGCCAAATTACGTGTTTGGTTTCTCTCTTAACTCAACTGATGAAAGGTGCGCAGACTTGTGTATCACCGAAATACGACAAAATTAGGAATTAATGAACTCTCAGGAAATTGGAGATTTTGTCACCTTATCTTGTTTGTAATTTTCTTCTGAATCCAATTTTTTTGTACCAGCATTTAAAAAAATTGGAAAATTTTGCCGCCTCCTAATTTTGCCACCATGGGCCGCGGCCCATGTGGCCACCTCCTTAATCTGGCCCTGCCCTCTCTTTCACTTTCATCTTCTTCTTATTCTTCAATTTAATTTTATTTTGCTTCCCCTCCTTTCTCCTTTTATATTTACTCTTCTTCTTCTTTTCCTTCCTCCACGTTTTTCTACTTTTTCCTCTTATTTCTTGTCCCCTTTTTCCTTTGCCTCTCTCTCTCTTAGTTTAATTGTTCTTCTTCTGCCTTATTTTCTTTTTCTTCTGTTTTTCCTCATATTTATGTTATTCATCTTTCTTATTTTCTTTTTCATTTTTCTTATTTTCTTCTTCTTCTTTCTTATGTTCTTCTTCATAATGCTATTCTTCTTCTTTCTTATTTTCTTTTTAATTTTTCTTATTTTCTTCCTCTCCTTTCTTATGTTCTTCTCCTTTATTCTCTCTGTTTTGCTCCTCATCCTCTCCTCTTTCATTTTCATTTCCGTATTTTCCTTCCTATTCTGCTTCCCTACTCATACCTTATCTTCCAATTCTTTTTTCTACTCTGTTTCTTCTTCTTCTTCTTCCTCCTTCAATTCTGCATCCGGTTCCTCCTCCACCTCTTCCACTTTGATACTCCCTACGCAGATAGGCGTTTCAATGAATAAGCCGAAAATAGTAGCACCTTACTGTAAAATATAATCCAATTGAGACTCTCTACTAGTATCCTGGTAGTATGCGTGTTACGTACTTGGTTCAGGTTTTTCAAGTCCGGCAACCGAAAAGTCTGGAAAGTCGGTAACGGTGTAACGGCATTTTCACTATGAAACTGCCTTCCAAATGTTATCGACGAGGACACAATGGGCACATAAAACTGATTTGATGTCAATCTAAAGTTGGATCCCAATTACGGGAGGAAAATAGGGTGAATCGAATTAAGGTGAACCAAATAATCGGTAGGAGGTGATCTTATGAGGATGCTCACACGTTCACCAGATCGCTGAGTTTGAGTAACTCCTAACATTTGATGTCGTTAGTCAGGAGCCTTGTCCATGCAAAAGATTGGTCGGTGTCAATGGGACCTAAGAGGGACGTTTTTCGTTTCGGATGAGCTGAAGGCTGAAACGCGATGTTGTCAAGTCTTGTCTTTCAGAAGGACAGTCGTCCCCACGAAAGAGCTTATACAAGAAGGATTACGTAAGTTCCTAGGGATTTTTACACGTTCAGACTTGGTTGGAGTTCCAGACTACTCTGCCCTAGTATACCTACCTTAGCACCGGGAATATCAGTATCATAAATCTAGGGAAATATGATGATATAACAAAATCAGAGGGAGACTTATAGTGGAGATCCAATGGTAAATGGTGCGAGTAAATTCGAGAAAAAAATGTATATTTGAGCATTTTCCAGAGATTTTAGTAAAATGACTAAGTTTTTAGGACTAAACTTCCGCTGATAGAGAGGATACGGCGGAACTATCCAGAGGCAGTGCTCAAGTATATATTTTCCATTCAACTGAAGCTCTTATAGATTTTCAGACGAGGACAGCGAGTGAACAATGATGAAAGTGACAGTTCGAAACAAATCCGCCGAAGTCTTCGTTAAAAACCATCAAAATTTAGTTGGATACCACTATTCGAACTCCGAGGAATCCCTTTTGCCTACACGATCAATTGAAGGCGAACCGGTGAGTCAGCAACAATTATTCATCTTCAACCGTAAGTAAAATGAATATCACTATTTCAGCACTCGAGAAAACGTTTTGCCTATGTTTCCAGATGAAGGCGAATCAGTTTGCCTATACATTTCTTCGTTTTTACATATGATAGTAAGGAATTTCTATTCAAGTACCAAGCATATCCCTCAACACCCAACATAACGAAGCTCGGCAACGTCGCCATGAAAGAATCCGAGGTATCAGTGCAATCGCGCAGCCTCTTTTTCTATAACAAACTTTCAAATCGGCGGTCGGAACCTTTTTTTCTCGGGTGCCAATTATAATAAAGGAAAAAATGAGGAGGTGGATTTTTGAAGGAGGACGAATTTGCCGGTGGAGTAGGCACTTACCGGAATTACTCCCCGGGGAATTATTATTTTGCACCCTCTGTTTTACATATTGCCTACGACAGCATATGCATACTGCACGGCGGCGGCTCCTCGAGTCCTCGCCCCTACCCGGTCCCAGCCCGGGAATTATCTTATATTGCCTAATTTATCCCGCCACCCGGAGTGTCGTGACGCAGGCATTTAAAACTCCAGCCAGCGAGTAAATCAGCCCTGTCTTTCTTCTCGCCGGGAAAGATTTTCACTCTCTAACCTTGACAGTTAAATTAGAGTTTTTTTCTTCTTCTTCTTTTTTTTAAAAATTGTGGGTGTATATGTTCCATTTCATATATTAGTCGTTGACATATTTCTTCCTTTCCATCGAACACGGAAACTAGGTCAAATGGACTGCATTTTGCAATTTGGAACTATATATTCTGGCCCGGTTTAAAAACAACGTATGTGCCATTGGTTTCCCTAGGCACATAAGTGTTTTTTTCAGATGAGCCAGAATATATAGCTTCAAATTGTAAAATGCAGTCCAAATTAGGGGTATATTTTCTGTTTTTTCCTTTTACTACTATAAACAATGTTTACGACCCCTCAAAGGGACCCTGACTACCTCATTTTCTTTCTACTGGCACTGTAAGTGAAACGTCGTTTTCGAGTTTTTTTTTGTAAATTATGTGTGGATAAGTTCCACTTAATGTATCAGTAGTTGACATATTTCTTCGTTTTGAGAAAATACGGGAAGTAGGTCAAATTTGGCGTATATTTTATCGATTTTTTTGGCGATTACTTTTACCTCTATTTTTCCTGTAGGGCCTCCAACGTACGTTTGTAGGATCGCTCAAAGGGACTCTGCCAAACTGACTTGCTTTTCCGTGGCAATACCATCAAAACTCCGTCTCGTTTGCTGCAATAGTGCGGTGCTTAAATTAAGGGTAGATGGATAAATGCCGCTGGCTCACTGATTCTCCTTCAATTGATTGTATAGGCAAAAAGGGCTCCTGAGAGTTCGAATAGTGGTATCCGTTTAAGTTTTGATGGTTTCTTGACGGTGATTCTGATGGATTTGTTTCGAACTGTAGCATTCATCATTTTCCATTGTTCACACCTTGCTTATGCTGTAACTACGTCAATTTGTAAAAATCTGCGTGATTATTTCTGTAAGTTCGGTTTTTTTCCCAGGCTGAACAACGGAGAGTTAGGATGAAAGTCAAGGAAGAGCAGTTTTCCGGCAGGAGCAAATTCTGTAAACTCTACAGCGCAGAGGGGAAGCGAAATCGAGCCTAGAAAATTGTGACGGAAGCAGAGGTGAGCAGGGAGTCTAGAACGCGTTGCCAGATCGTCGAAAAAAACACAAGATACGACATCCAAACCGGGGATCCGTGATATTTTTCGGTGAAGAAGCTTGAAGAAGTTTGATTTGCCTATTGCGTTATTACGACTAAGAGTCAGAAAACACCTCGAGATGTTTTATAATCCCCGCCATTGTTGTATTCTTCCGAAGACAGACAAAATAATATTTTTTTCAATTTTTACTGCATATTTTTCTTCGAATGGAAAACAATCAAAACAAATTGAAAGTGATGGTGCTCATCACTATTACCCTGTAAACATGACATGTGAAAAAAGTCTGGGATGTCTCGAATCGAGATGTTCCTACTTTCTACTTCTGCAATTGATCTGTTATTCCTTGTTGTAGAATTTCACTTTTTGTTGAAGAATTGCAGATCCCTAGATGATTACACGAACCGAAAGCCTGAATTTTGACTGGAAATTAAAACTGAGATCATGCAAAAGTCGATCGACTTGGCGGAGGTCATAGTAAATACAATGCTTTTGTTCTGAATTTTTCCTATGGTTAAAATCTTGAGACGATCTGAGTACCGGTTCCACATTGCAACTAATATCAATGCACCGGTATCGATGCGGTTAATTAATAACAGTACTTTTGCGTTAAGACTTAATTTTATGATTTTTTCAAACATATTAACCTACAATTTAAAATTTTAGGTATATCAATCCGGTTATTTTAACGGTATGCGGTAATTTTAAGCATATAAGTATGAGTTGATTGGGAGCCGTACTTTTACCTTTGTCTATAGACTTAGTTCACGATTTACCCTAAACAAATTAACTGAAAATTTAAAATTTCAAGTTTTTCGATAGTGCCCAGAATGAATTGCGCAAAAGCCGACAATCTTCCATACGCAAGGAGAAAAACTAAAAATTTAAGTCTAAACCCGGCAGCGCTAGCCGAAGCGAAGCACGAGTATGTCATTTGTCTATCGAATTTCTTCGCCAAATCTTAAATTCACGTCACGTCCCGGTTTGAGTCGGGCCCTCCCGCTCCCCGCCCGTCCCTCCCGCCCCTCTCTCGTCCCGCGCTAATACGCTGCGCATCTCCTGGGGGCCCTATAGATTCAAAATTGAACGCGAGCACCGCTCGGGGCGGCGGCGACGGCGGCGGGGGGCGGGCGGGGGAGGCGGTAGGCACCGGGAACCAAATCGCGTTTAACTGTGCAGGGACTTGTATGATTGTATCTGTCTATCATAAAGGGGTGTAAAAATAATCTACTTTCGTGAGCGGCGCCCGCCACCGCTCGTAAAAGCGCGCCCTCCACCCTTCCCGCGGTCAGACCGAGGTGAGACATGCAAGTCGGCCCCCAAAGTTCGCCGCGGAGTGAGGTGTGTCGCCATGATGACCCCAACGCAGTGGTCATTCGTGCGAATTGGCAATATCGGCAGAGAAAGTTCATCAGCCGTAATGCCGTGCTATGGAAAAACGCCGTATGAACTTTCCAACGTTGCCGAATTTCCTTCGATAAAATGCGAAATTCCTGGTGAACTCGTGGAAATTTTCCTCTCAATGTTCCAAAGAATGTCATTCGCAGTTCGATCTACAGTCTCCGAAAATTCAAAGAAAAATATTCACTTTAAAACGCTGTAATTTTTGTCTTAAATTTACAGTTTTTAGCGAGTAAAATAGACTGTTAATGGATAATTAGGTTTTTCTTCCAAGGCAAAAGAAGTTGTTCAATTTTAGCAACATTGCGATGCTCCTGGTTCCTTTTTGCAAAATGGAATCCATTTTAATGTTGCCAGATTTCCCCCACGGATTGCACTTTTACTGAATGAAATTCGTAGGCATTTCTGACGGAGAGTTTCCTTATTTTTCCTCTGATCTCTTGCAAAAATCAATCAAATTTTGGACAATAACTGCACAGGTACATTTCTGTAAAAAAAATTGAACTGTTTGAGTCGATGTTGAAACCTTGGAATGGAGATACGTTTTTTCATCCCAAAGACGAAGATTTACGCTAGAATGAACTAAGTGTGGATGGATAAAATCAAAAGGAACCACGCGTCCAGGGGGCGGAGCGGGTTGGGGGGCTAAAATCCCCAAAATCTAAGTTTTAGGACACCCTTGATGACTTAAAATGGTTAAAATAAAAATCCATTCACTAGGGCATTTTGACATGCTTATCCCGGGATACCCTTTCATGTTTTTTCATGGTATTAGTAATTTCATTTCAAAGGATGAAAATGTACGATCTTAGCATCATTGCAATTCTTCTGCAAAATGTAATCCAAATGTAGTTACGCTGTTTCTTGGGGAGAACGACGAAACACGTTCAACGTAACTGGACGAAGCCGCGATGGCTCGGACGGAATTTATGAAGCGATTATTCTTTCTCGAATCTTTAGCTAACATTTTCAGCGGGTGATTCTTTAGCGGGGACTCTGCATTTTGATAACCCCCGCCGGGAGTCGTGGAAACTCCCACGGAGAACGGCGTGGTTAATGACCGCTAAACCGCTCCGAAAACACTCAGGATTTATTCGGAAAACAATAAATTCCAGCGGCGGGGGAGCTTTATGGCCCGGCCCTGTAACGTATTGAGAGGGCTCCAATCCGAACTGCGGCGGGGGTGGGAAACTGTCATCCATTACTCGATACCGAGTCGAGACGGGGTGGAATTGCGGTGGAGGTATTCGCACCATTGAAGGCGCCGTTGCCGTTCCCTCCCCGTTGCATCATACACTTTGTCACGAAATAATAACATTACGCTCAAATATTGAGAGCAAGTTGAGTAAAATGACTCGTACATGGAGTAAAATGACTCGTGTATTGAGTCAAATAAGGCGCCAACTTACAGGCATCGAAAGTTATTCAAGTCGATTAGAGTCATTTTAGAGCCCATGAGCACTGGAAAAAAAGAACACACATTGAATCTAGAGTCCAGACTCCTAAAAACATCGACAAGAAAAAATACTCTTGTTTCAATCAATTAAATCAAATAAAAAAATCATAATCAATATCAAATCAAAAAATCATAATCAATCAAATAAAACTTGTTTAAATCAAGAACCAAGCCTCTTAATTTGAGCGAATTTCCTTTTAATTTCAGCTTAAATCTGATTGAATCAAGAGTCCTTTTTCTTGTTATTGTTTTAAGAATCTGGACTCTAGATCCAATGTGTTTTTTTTTCCAGTGAGTCATTTTAATTATGAATTTATATCAAATGAATTGAAATTACTTAAGTCAGATTCGAAAATAGGGCCGAACTTGACTCAATTTTGTCTTCAATATGGATACAGATTAACAACGTCTTTAACAGTGTACTGTGTTCTTACACAGAGTTTGTTGGTCGATATCTTACAATCCAGGAATTTGTCGTACATTTCCCTGAGTGTTTTAGTAATGCTCACAAACAATTTCAAGGCGACACATTGGTTGTTTTTCTTTTATAAAGTAGTAGATAATGGGGCATTTTTAAATATTGTAATGAAATTACGTATGTTGGACTTGATTATTGAAATGTTGTAATGATAAAGGATTTAATTAATATTTGTTTCGTTTTATCATGGTCGTTATTTGGTACCAGAACTGCAATCTATCCATTAAAATTGGCACAAGGATCGGTGAAAATAATTTGCAGTCAATTCAAGATTTTTTTTCAAGAGCTAGACAACATTGGAAAGAGTTAGGTCTATTTTTCTCCGGCTCAAGATGTCCCATGCCCGACGGTATTTGAATGAAGCGAAAAAATAGAAACCAAAACATCAGGGACAGGGACGAAACCAAAAAGTATGTCTACTGAAGTTCCTGTCACATTTTTGGGATTGTTCGTTCCCATTCCTTTCGGGCCTGTCCCTTTTCGGTGGCTGAACCACGTGCTGGAGTTGGCCGGGTGATTCCATTTATTAAGTTGCCCTGCATGGGCGCACGACGCAACCCGCTCTGCACGGTTTACAAGCTCCAGGCATCCTTTTTTCATCCCCTCGGACATTTAGATTTGAATATTTTACGTTTTTCCTCCTTGCATTTCCTCCTCTGACTCCTTACGTTTTGAAAGTGAACAGTAGCGTGGCGTGCTTTGCGATACATCGTTTTATCTGCTATTTAAACCTATGAAAAAGGATCGATAAACGGAGTGTTCGCAACGAATACCTTGATAATCGATTCTTTTACATAGCTTCAAATGGGGAAGTATCGATAATCGATCATTCATTCCTCGCCAGTGAAAGTGAGAAGTCCAGACGTTGTCACTCCTCTTCAAACGGGAAACTTCGATGAAAAAAGAGGAAAAAGCAATTGAATCTAGTGTTGAAATAGAAGCTGCGGAACTGAAACTTTTTACTTGGATTGTGATAAAGAGGGGTCTGATGAGCCAATAAGTATTACTACATCCACAACTTTAATGTTTCAGACTCATATAGTTCATGAAACCAAACTATTCAGGTCTCGGACCTGTATTTGCAGCTTATTTAATTTCGCTTTCAAAATAAATCAAGCTCCGGATGGACCTATATTGTATATGAGCCGACAATACAGTCACATTTACTGAATCTCATGGTCGGTGCATATTATGGCGTATTCCAGTTTGTGGAACCGAGCTTTTTTGTCGGTATGCACGCACACAGCTTGCTATTCACAGATATTTTTACATTACATTTTGTACTTCAAAAAATGTTAAATGGAAATTTATTAGGATAATTTTAAAATTGTAAATCATGATTAAATCCAATGCATTTTGACTACTGAGTTCAAAAATTGCGCATCTTCGATTGCGCAAAATACATTTCAAGGAGAGATTTCTCTCGGTTCCCTTATTTTTCCTCTTCTTCTTCTTCTTCTTCCCCTCTCTGCATTAAATCTAATTATAGATTTTGAACGACGCAATAAAAATTCGTATTTTTCGACCACAGCTACCGATTTGTTGATTGCCTCATTTGTTGAATGTCAGCAGAAATTAAAATTCATGATGACGCCTACTTTAGAATGAACAGCACCAAAATCAATTGAATATTTGGTTAATTTGTATTTCACTTCTTAAATTCACCGAAAGAAACACAAGAATACACATAGTTAGATGAGTTAAAACCCCTGTTCTGCATATCGTTTTTCAATTTCTATTCTTTCAAAATTCCCGCTCCTATTTTATTTTTTTAAGAGAAACAAGCCAACTTCATAGCTTGAAATTTATACAGGATATTTTGCCGACGGAGAAGGAAAATCAATACAGTTTTCAAGGAATCAACTATTGATTAGTTTTCTGTAGAAAAAATAAAAAATGTCTGGAAGCCTGCAAAGTCGCAAATGAAGATACGTGGTTTCGCACTTTAGCCATCGATATTTTCAAATATTGCGGGTCATCCATGGGTCATTTTCGATTCAGATAGTTCTTATCGTAATTTTAGGCGTTGGAATCTGAATATCATCATACTAATGATCTAGACTTAAGAAACCGCGATGATACACCACTAGATTCCTGCCCCCTAACCACTCATCTGCCGTCGTAAGGAAAAACGCCGTACGAACATTTGAGAGTTGCCAAATTTCCTTGGACAAATGTTTACTTTTGAGGAAAATTATGAATATTTTCCCTTGAAATTCACAGACGCTTAAGATAAAATTACAAACAAAATTATCTGAGAAATTGGCAGAAAAATACTCAAAAATTTTCATGGGAATTAACGATTTGCTAGAGGAAATTTGGCAACGCCTCACGGCTCTTACGGCGTTTTTCCTTAGTGCGGCAGTCATGAACTTGGATTAGCACGGTGCCTGTCCGAAGCGGATTAATGGGCTTAAGCCGCTGCAACGGAAAGAATCAGAAAGCGAGGCCCCCGAAAGGCGAGGAACCGCGCAAAACACACTGGTTCGCCACGAGGAATGGGAACCACGGTCCACGGGAGATGGAACGCTTATGTGAAATAAATTGATAATAAGGCAAAAGCCGGGAATTAAGACTGCAGTCACCTCCGCACAGTGGAGACGCTAAGAAAATTCAAATATTTGATATCCAATAATATGTGCGGCGTCTTTCAAAAAAAAAAAAAAAAAAAAAAAAAAAAAAAAAAAAAAAAAAAACATTCGATCTAGAGTCCAGACTCTTGAAAAAAATGACAAGAAAAAGGACTCTAGATTCAATCAGATTTAAGCTTAAATCAAAAGGCAATCCGCTCAAATTAAGAGGCTTGGTTCTTGATTTAAGCTTAAATCTGATTGAATCAAGAGTATTTTTTCTTGTCGATGTTTTTAAGAGTTTGGTCTCTAGATCCAATGTGTTTTTTCCCCAGTGCAACGAACGAGTGAATCAAATCTTCCAATTCTGAAACCCCAAACGTAAACATTTTTGTCCCCTTGTTCCCACAAAAAACCCTTTCCGTTCTCCGAAGAATCTGGAATCCCTTCCTACTGTGCGTTCGCGCGGTGACCAAGAGACTTTACGCTGCTCATCACAATTTACGCTCTTGACGCGAGCATAATAAGAGCATAATGCGATTGTGGACGCATCTCGTCGCATCTCCGACTCCACCATCCTAGATCTCCCCTCCGAATCGAGCCGCCGAACCCCCCTCTAAAACCGCGTATTCCCCATCACAGTCATCTCGGAACGAAGCGATTTTTCAACCCTGGCACCCATGCCTCGGCTCACAAAGGCCTCCGCGCTACTGACTCTATTGCGACTCTCACGGATGTCCCCTGAAAAGGCTTCCTCGGAGCCTTTCAAAAGCACCGTCTCAGGTTAATTCGGTAAGTTCGGATGCGTCTACGGTCGCCCTGATCCTTTGGTTGTTTCCACGCGTGGAGTACACGTTCCACTTTATTTTTTTTATTTCTTTTTTGGAGCGAGTGATAAAAATTGTCCGTCATGGACGGGAGAAGAAGCGGGGAGTTTGGACATTTAAGTAGCCCGACCGGCTTGAATGAGGAGGGTCAGTTCGTTTGTGTGTCCATCCCTGGGAATGAGACCCAAGTTTTAGGAGAGGTAGTGGGGCATGTCCTCTGGGAAAGTCTAGGAAGCTTGGCCTTTTAACGGGGCACTTTGAACTCACCTTGGCACTCTTATAGTTGAAATGAATCAAGATTAGCCAAAAGAAACTAAGTGCATCGTAGATTGTTTAAACCGGGCAAAATAATTCCAAGATACTTTCATAAACTTTTACTATGGAAGATCCATCCCTGATAAAAACTACCCTCTTGGTGAATAGCATAATTGCTTCGCTAATTTGAAACATTCTTGTGCGGCATCTGTAGTGGATTTACTTCATTATCAACATGGTATTAACACGGCACCAACTTGGTCAGAGTGACCAACAGCGGACAATATGGTACCGACATGGTATCAACATTAATTAGTATTATCTTGGTACCATGCGATGATGAATTTGAAATCTGGGGAAACAAATCTAAAAACATAGAAGAGCGAGACGTGTCGTCAGAAATCTCAATGGGTATTTTCAATCGAAAGTAAAGCTAAAATCCGAGTGAAATCATCACTCGATCGGAGCACCGAAGCACTCAAATACCATGTTTATACTATGTTGGACCATGACAGGCATTTAGCGTCAAGATAGCATCGTATTTCACTCACCAGCATGTCATCAGGTTGGTACCATGTTGGTACGATATTGGTGCATTCTGACACCATGTTGGCACATTTTGGTACTACATTTTATAAAAAAATTCGACTGGCTAAGCTGTATAGAGCATGGTAATTGATTATAAAATCGATCTACAAGCCAAAATAAACAGGTAATATTAAATGAAATGTAGATGAGAAAATTCATAAAACGTATAAACCATACACATAAAAACATCTGAAACATATAAATTTCTCGTAAGTTTTATTTATTTTCTCATCTACGTGTAGTTTGAAATATTACTTGGTGATTTTGGCTTGTAGCTCAAGTTTTTAATCAATTATCAGGTTTTGGTACTACGTTGGTACAAACATGATCCTTTTTAGCAGTGCACGACAGGGACAAACTGAAGATTTATTTGATCTCATCCCATCCCCATCTCTGTCGTAAAGGATAGTCCCTACCCCCAAAGATCACCCAAATGGCCACACTAATAAAAACAGTTTTAAGGGAGTCGATTCAATTTTTCGATCCTGTCTTGTTGTTCCGGTTGCCTGCGATTCCCTTTCACTGTGCCGGGGGAAGCGCAACCCTATCCCTGGCGAACGGAGGCCCTGAGAGGTGCCGCCTGCCGCGTCGGGACCCGAAGACCGGTTCTTTGGTGTCGGCCGCGGCGATGTCTATCACGCGCCCGCACGTCAGCGCCGGCCGCGATTGAGATGCGGAGCGGACCGAAAACCCCGGGAGCGCTGCCCGAAATGCCCGGGACCCGGCCCCGGAACCTCCCGCCGATAAGCCCGTATCGGCTCGCATCGACCCGGGATATAATAAAAATAATTTACCCGCGATACCGCCATCGATTAGCCATGTTTCGCCGGGGTTTTCTTCTTGAGATCGCGGCGGTGCCGAGTTGTGCTGTTGACGGATTAGAAAAAGGAGGACTTTCCAGGCGTGGGTCTTAGTTTGTAATAAAATTAGTCGTATATCATCGTCACCCTGGAGAAAAAATGTGACAGTTTTTGCGTTGAGGCACCGTTTCAGCTGAATACCAGGGAGTCTCTCTAGCAACAACTCTCTTGAAGGAGCCAATAGGCAAATTTTGCTCCGAGAGGGTGCTAAACTTGAAAAAAGTTTAAAAGTTCTCTAAACTGAGCAGAAAGTAACTCTTCACATGCAAGAGGTGGGCAGCTGCCTAAACGCAATATGTCGTGTACGCGCAGCTCTCTTCGTTTTTCTTCTGGGGATTTTTTTGTATATTTAAAGTTGATACCAATTGTAGGTATATTAATGTCACCAGACCTTTTGGATTGTCATCCGCCTAGTTTTAAGATATGTCTGATTAAATCGCGTGCGATTTTTGATTAAAATTTACCGGATAGAACGTAATTTGACCAAATAACATCGGTTGGTCGTAATGTCTGATTCTATGAACCGGCTCTGCGGGCTGATCATTGAATTTGATACGCAAGCGATAGACAAAGAAAGCATAGGGAGTATAGAGCGATCCTTGGTTCAAATGGTTAGCTCCTATAAACTGAGGAAGGAAATGATGGACTAACTGTAGGGTCTCGCGTGGGTTGCCGTTGGTTAGTCCATACCTCCCTCCCTTGTCCATTGCAAACCACCCGCTTCCACCAATAGGATCGCTTTATTTTCATGGAAAACAAGTTACGGGCTGTATAGAAACACCGTCTGTTCGTATGGTGCTCGAATCATAGCTTTGACTGCTCCAGCTGCTGCTCGGAACTTATAGCGTCTTAGCTCGGACGGTATGTCTGTATTGGCCTGGTTACACGCTCAAATTTTCGTCAAATTCTGATCAAAAAGATGACCAAGATGGCGGTCGAGAGTTATCTAGATTGATGAGTAAAATTAATTAAAACAGCGTGTTGATTGGAATAAGCATGAAATAAGCACGGTTGTGTCAAAATCAGATGAAAGATAAGCCCCACAGTTCCATCATCTACCATCAAATTTTTGCAGGCCGCAGAAATTTGATGGTAGATGGTGCGCACTAGTCACCATTTGATCGGGGAGTGATGGAAATTTGAGCGTGTAACCATAGCATAAAGCCCGTAAGCACAGCCTCCAAGGCCGGAGTTTAGTTATTTCCAGCGTTCCTTTCGTCTTCTTTGTCTATAGCTTTGTCTATCAATTTCAATAGTCGGCCCGCCGATGAAGATGCGCGAGCGGACAACTTGGCAAAAGCGAGGCTCCGGGGTTATCTCGCACAGGAAGAGCCGAGGCCGAAAAAAAGCAAAAGCTGGAAACGTATGAAGTCCGCCGCGGACGATGCGTCGCATCGGGACGCTGTTCCCGGGGATCCGAGGGGGTGGAGGGGGGCACCGAGGGGGGGGGGGGGGGCGGAGCCGTACCGAATCGAGGAATCGAGCATGAGCCGGGGTCTCGCTCGTAGCGCATGTAGCGGCAGAGTGGCCACTGCCACGCCCCGTGAGTTCCACTATCTCGCAGGCATCTTTTCAACTTCTCAATGAAAACTATTTTGAACACACCTTAGTTGCCCCCCAGCCCCCCTCGCCCCCGCCCGTCCCCCGGAGCCCTTTACTCCTTTATCTCGGCGCTCGTACTCCAAATCTTGCGTGCGAGTCCCTCCCGAGGTGACGAGAGTGCAATTTGCTTCCATGGTAACACCCCGGAGCCCCCCTTGCGCTCCCCTGTGCCCCCCGGGTGGTCGATCCTCTCACTATCCTCTCGAGTAGCCTCTCTCAAAGTAAACATTTTTTTTCTCTTTGTGCGTCTCCATCGAGGGGCAGCTCGGAATCCTCGAAATGCTGAGCATCGACAGCCACGCTTCCATCATTTTCCAGCCTGGGGTTCCATTATTTTCGTTGGTGTGGGTTTTGGCCTGCAACTGAGACCAGCCGGCTGGTTGTTGAAATCAATAGACAAAGCGATGGAAAAAGTGAATTTAAGGAGTATGTGCGATCCTTGGTTGAAATGAGTGGTTGTTATAGATTACTGAGGCCAGCCAGCTGGTTGTTGGAATTGATAGACGAAGCGATGGACAAAGAGGATATCGACGGTGAAACTACCAAACCACGTATCTCGTTTGCGGTGTTTAAAAATCTACGCTCACATTTTATTTTTTTGAAGTAGACCAAATTAATATCATTCCTTGAAATTTTCACGGAATTTTCTCCGCACAAAGAGGAAAAATCACAGACATTTTCAAGACTGGATGTTAAGTAGTTTTTCATTTAAAAAATAAAGTATGACAGGAAGTCTGCGACGTCGCAAACCGAGATACGTGGTTTGGTAGTTTCACCGTCGATATGAGGAGTATGGAGCGATCCTTGGTTTAAATGTGTGGTTTTTATATACTAAGGAAGAAAATGATGGACTAACTATAGGGTCTCTATGGGTCTATTACCTACCTTCTTTGTCCAGTGCAACCAATCGCTTACACCAAAAGGATCCCTCCATTTCCTTGTTGTCTTCTATGTCTATCACTTTGTCTACCAATCTCAACCATCAGCCCGCAGACGTGTATGAAGAAAGAGCGCTTCTCCATGATTTTTTCCTTATCTACTGGGATAATGTTGCACCCGGACATGAATGTCGTTGAGGGTGTCCAACCGAACGGTGGATAGCTGGGATCCAAAAGGAGATGGAGAATGCCAGATTCCGGAAAATCTCTACCTTGATGGATTCTGGTGGCGGGTAGGAATCGCAGAAATCCGTCGTAATGCGCTGCGGAAACGACTACTTCATACATCAATTTATACGAATGACTAAACCACTGTCTCACAGGGCCGGATCTAGGGGATGGCCATATGGGCCGCGGTCCATTGCGGCTAATTTAGGAGGTGGCAAATGTTGTAGTTTTTTGAAATGTAGGTAGAAAAAAATCGGATTCATAAAAAAAATTACAGACGAGAAAAGGTGAAAAAATCTCTCATTTCATGAGAGTATAGTAATTCCTAATTTTGTCGTCTTTCGGTGATACTAGAGACAGCACCTTTAATTAGTCGAGTTAAGAGAGAAACCAAACACGCAATTTGGCCTGGAACGGCGCGGCGCAGAGAGCAATGATGACGAGGACTTGAGATGAAAAGAAGAAACCCTCGGAGCGGCGGCGGTCGACATGTAACACATATCAGCGCCTACAAGACTGCACGAATACTTCTCGCATTGAATCAAACACAGTGCGGTCATTGCGGCGAGCGAGAAACGGATAGCGCCTACAAGACTGCGTGAATACTTCACGCATTGCACCAAACACAGTGCGTTCAGCAGCAGCGGTCGGCGTGAAACGCATAGCGCCTACAAGAGTGTCTGAATACTTCACGCTTTGCGCCAAACATGGACGGCCTTTTCCACACATAGATAGGTCTACGAAACTTAACTTTCGCGGAAAGTTCCGTGAACTTTTGCCAGTAGTGTTGACAGGGCTGTCGCAAATAATGTGTCCAACATGAATGAACGCGTCTAATGCATCCCTCTACCTTTTTGGTACGTTCACTTAATGGTTTTTATTGATGTTTCAAAACGAATGATAAGGGGGCGGCCAAGTTGGTAAATCCGGCCATGCTGTCTCATGGAAAGGTTGGGTTCCTTTCCTCCTTAATTTCGTGTGAAATGCAAGGTGATTGGACGTACAGAAGTGGCATATAATATATTGAAATTATTTCACTGATCAGCTGTAAGACTCTCTCCAAAACACATTTCAAATGGCAGTGAGCATATTGAACTTCCATTAGGGCATGCATCACATAATTTTATTCGGAAAAACATAATGCATCCCAAGACTAATGCTCATGAGTGATGCCCAGGAAAGTATAAAAGGAATCTAAGAAAAACGTTTCACAAACCTACGGTAAACCTTCCTTCTTAATTTGTATTACCCATAGCTTACCAAAAACTTGCACGAAGTAGAGAAGGGGGCAGAAACATGGATCTTCAGTCTGCTTCATCAAATGATATAGCAACAAGCGACATAATGGTGTCGTCTACATTGAATGGAGCACGAGCTCGTTATGATTATAATTTGTTTATTTATCGTTTCCATATTTATATGTTTGATAGTACGAGTTATGTACGACTACCAGTACACCTACCAATTTTCTGTTTTTTTGTCCGTTCGCTCAACTATTCTCAAATTTTTATCACTTCTCTCGAACCATACACTCTTCAACACCTTATACCCCCATAAAGTGCACACCGAGAAAGAAGTGAAGTTGATTTACCATTCTGGATGTATAAGAAGTGTGCGAGAACTGATAAAATGCTGAATTACCCGCTGCAGTTACTTCAGCAATGCCAAGATGTAAAACTAGCTGTCGTGGCGGGTTAATTCAGTATTTAATAAGTTCTTGCACACTTTTTTTACACCCAGAATGTTAAAACAACTTCACTGCAACATCCGCTGCAGCAGTTACTTCATCAATGCCAAGATGTAAAACTAGCTGTCGTGGCGGGATAATTCAGTATTTAATAAGTTCTTGCACACATTTTTTACACCCAGAATATTAAATCAACTTCACTTTTTTCGGTGAATAGCACCTGGGGGACGCAACTACGCGAATGTCCCCTCTGAATTCTCAATTCGATCTTTCAGGGTGCAATCTTGGTCGATTTTTGTAAGTTTACCCCTCTTCCTATCACCTTTTTCCATCTCTCACCCCTACCCTGATTTCCTCATATTCCTATCGGAAAACCCGACCCCGCCAGAATTCCACGCGTGATACGCAAGCATCCACGTGAAACAGCGCGGTTGCGTGCGCCGCGGTTTACATTTCCCCGACTTGGAGCCGACGAGCGAGACATTTTTCCCCGTCGAAATACAGGAACAACAATAGCGACACCATGTAACTCCTTCTGTTCCTCCTTTCTTTCGCTCCGCCGGGGTCAAAAGATCCCGCGGGAGGTCCCCGGACAATCGTCATCGCACCTCTGACAAAAGCCCGTATCTGCCTTCTAGTACTAACCCCATCGTCCATATAACCCCATGCTTTCTGGAACCGAAGTGGAAATGGAGATACGATCTTACATCAGAGAGGCGACGAATCGTCATCACTGCTCTGCATGCATGATCAGGCCATCGAGGGCGGGGGAGGCGGGGGGCACCAAGGCGAGCTTCGAACACAGGAACACAAGAACTGTGTCCAAAGAACCGCCAAGCCCCCCCCCCCCTCCGGGAGGAGGATGGAGCACGACACCGAAATGCATATTAATTTCAAAAGCGGAAGGTGGAGACCCGACCGGGTTCGAACCGGGGCTTTTGAATGGCTCCGGTGCATTCGCCACGTTGCCGGATCTCCACCGGGGACCATTCAGAAATACCCGAAATTCGATAGATTTGGCAGCGGTGGTGCATTCTAACTTCGTCGTGACTTTTTGTTTATCGGGTGTACTTATTCATATTCATACGACTGTCGTCCGCTCGCGGCGCGTCGGTGCCGGGCCCGGTGGAAACGCGGGTTTTCCGGGAGGGAAATCGGGGGATTTCCGCAGCGTTTCGGCAACGTGGTTTTGGTGAGGGCCACGAAAACTTTTTATCGATACCGATGTTTATGATATAGTAATTAACCGCTATGGGAGTCGTGGTCGCTTTGAGAGCAAACAAAGCAGCGCTGATTGTGAGCGGGGGCATCAGCATAGAATGGGCTGGGGTGGTAGATTAGGGTGGGTCGGGGATTTCTGGCACGGATACCGAGGACCCCCTCACCCTCCCCTTTGTTTTTGAGACCTGGACCTCTAGCCTGCTAAATGAAGCCATCGGCTAATAATGTCTGATCAGGCATTATAAGCTGATGACTTGACATGACTTTGCTCTGAATGTTAATGCCGGTTTCAGAAGGTCAGGATGAATCATACGTCTTCCATTTATCTTTCTTCAAGTCTACCAGAAAACTCGCTAAATATAGCTTGGTCTTTATACTGATTGCAAGTGCGATCCGTTTAGTTTGATGTATTTCCATTTCGTGAAATTTTAAGCAACAGGTCTATAGACAAGTTTGCCAAAAGATGTCCTGTCTGTGGTCCATGTTCAGCGTGTTATTCTGCGTTTCGTCTATTACTTACCGTCTTACTCATTCATTCATCCGCATCCACTAATAGAATCTCTTAATTTTCCCCCTGCGTTCTTTGTCTATGACTATTTCTATCAATTTCAATAATCAACTCGCTGAAATTACAAACAACGAGTCAATAGACAAAGCTTGCCGAAAGAAGCCAGTGGAGAGTCTGTCTCTGGCTCAAGTTCAGCGTGCGATTCCGGCTTTAGTCTATTACTTTCTCGCCTCCTTACTCCTTAATCCATCCGCATACGACAATAGAGTCGCTTCATTGTCCTCTGTGTTCTTTGTCTATCACTATGTCTATCCATTTCAATAATCAACTCACTGCTGGTTGAAGGTTTGATGGTGGTTCCGTTGAATCCGATCCAATTTTTGTTTGAAATCAGTATCCATCTCGTTTGTTTCCTCGTTGTAAGTCAGGTTGCTGCACTGAGAAAAACTACGGTAGATTTTACCATACTCTGACACAGTAATACAAATATTATTATAATCATCAGACTCTATGGTAACATTTACCATATTATGGTAAGTACCACTAGAGTTCTGATGAATACTACTATCATTCTAGTTATTTCCACTAAATAGTATCACTTTGTGAAAAATCAAGTAAACTCATAGTAGATGTTACCATACTTTTTTTTCAGTGTACGCACGATCCCATCCACCGAACTAGAAAATTTAAATAGAGCCCGTGACAAAAGACCGGTACATGAATGTTTGATGTAGACGAGGCATAGGATGGAAGAGATCCTCATCCACTAACGTGGAAACGCACCGTGAATGCGTGTACTTATTACCGGGCATGTCGTGTAAGTCGCTGAGAGGAAATCCTAGCGAGGTGTAAACGGAATGAAAGGGACGACGAGGCGAACAAGCTTGTTGAATGTTCGGGATGGGATGCGCGGGACATCGGGACAATGTCTAATAGGTAGAGACATTTCCACCGACAGGGTGATCTCCTAGGGGAGTCCCTGGGAGCCACTCCATTGTTGCCGCAGTATTTATTGGTCGATTCATGAGTTTGATGTGATGGTCCACCGGGCTTTATGCAAAATCACACGATGTCGCGGTGGCGTGGCGTGCTTTGCGATACATCGATTGATCTGCCTCTTAAACGTACGAAAAGGATCGATAAGCGGGGTGTTCGCAACGATCACCTTCATAATCGATTCTTAACCATAGCTTCGATTGGGGAAATATCGATAATCGACCATTCAACCTCGTCACTGCTATTTATATGGTCAGAGTGAGGAACCGCCTATCTCCATTCGTAAAGTCGACTTACTTGATTCTCCTTTTAATAAAGGAGTTAAAGCTATGTATTACAAATTTCCTTGAGTTTTCTTCACTGTTAGCAAAATATTTTGTATAGATTTCATGCAGCAATACATTTGGTTTCAAAAAATAAAATAGGAGTGGACATATTTTTAAAAGAAAATTCTCCATGGAGATACACGCTTCGCACTTAGGGCATCCATGCCGATGGCCAAAGTGCGAAACCGCGTATTCTGTCATACTTTATGCTTCCATTAGAAAAGTCGACTTAATCTCTTGAAAATATCCTTGAATTGCGATTCTTTATCAGCGGGACATTCCAAAGAACTTCAAGTAATGTAGTTGACTCGTTTCTCCTCGAAAAAATAAAATGGTAGCAGAGATTTTGAAACACTGCAATTAAGATACGTGAATTCACACTTTGACCAGTATGTTCCATCTCCAAAATTTTTACGTATCGTATTCAATGGATATATAAAAATGATCCAAATTTAACTCATACACGAGAAGAAAAATCAACAAATTTTTTCTGATAATATGGAAATTAGAGCAGATAGTATAATGCCTTTTTTCGTCAAATCATTTTGGTCACTTTTTCTTTCGGTTTCGTTGACCAAATCTTCGGTGAAATTGATTAAATGTTCTGGTTAAAAAACTGAAAATCAGTAAAATCTAGGCAAGGATCGAACCTATATCCTGTCATAGACAATCTGATGAGGAATCTTCACGCTAGTCGCAACCGTCGAGGGAAGGAGAGGAAAAAACATAAGTACATAATGTCAGCAGGACACTTTCTTGATCGTCAGATGTATTGCAGTAACTTATGGTTTTGGTTGATTCAACCAGAAATTAAGTAGATCCAATGGTAAAAATACTGTATGGTACCCAAAAGCGCACGTA
>NC_092799.1:47825650-47846652 GCF_918797505.1 Bemisia tabaci | reverse complement strand
TGCAGTAGACCTCATGACATTTGACCTACACATACATAATCTAATAATTTAGACCAACAATTATTTTTGTCTACAAAAGTTTTGACCTAAAAAATGTTCTGCTACACATTTTTGTCCTACACGCCGTTTGGTCTTTGCCCTTTAAGTCTTTGTAAGCTGGTCTAATTCTTATTTTTGCATCAAACAAGAATTCGAACATCTTATCCAAATCAGGAAGATGGTACATAGATGGAACGTTTAAAGTGAATCAATCTATTTATCTTCAACTTGTAACAATTGGCGGTGAATATTTTGGGATTGATTTTTTAGTATTTGCCCCAGTGGTGAGTAAACAAAAAGAAACTTACCCAACAGTATTGGCCGAGGTATGCAATTAATGCATGCAAATCAACATTCCAAAACCTACTCCAGTAAAAGTACTTTCAGACTTCGGAAAATCAATTATAAACGCTGTACTCATAATTTTCCCAGACATCTTAATTCGTTTATGTTTCTTGAGTTTTCACGTTGAGTTACGTGGTGGAATAACATGTAGGTCGGAAAATGTGTAAGCAAAAAAATTTGCAAATCAAAGTTTTTGTAGGGAAGAAATTTTGGAGGCAAAAAACAAGGCAGGTCCAAATTTGTTAGTCATATCTAAGCAGGTCTGGTGTTGAAGGTCAAATGTTACATAGGCCTAATGCGTGTAGGTAAAATGGAGGTCAGGTTTTTTTTTCCCCTCCGCTTTTTTTCAAGCTAACTTAAAATTGAGTCATGAGTCTTTTGATCTTCTACATGTATTTTTATCATTTGAACGTCCATAACCAGAATCTGCCCAACTTTACGAGATATTGCCTAATTTTCTTTGGAAAATTGATTATACTTTTGTACAGATCAAAAAATGTTCATATCTTCACAATGGAATCAATGAGGCTGAAGCATGATTTTTTGTAGTATCTTAAGTAGTCAAGCTTTCTGTCAAAAAAATGTTGTGGGAGAAAATTAGCCAATGTAAAATTCTGTTAGGCTAATTCCGGCTAGATCTGTCCATGTATATGTATGTTTGAATTCTAGGTCAGCTGAAATATTGACCGCCAACAAGAAAATTTTGGATAAATATAAGACAAGAGAAGCTCTTTTGATGGAGAAATTGCATATTGATGAAGCAGAGGTCGGAAGAATTTGTGATACGTATCCCCAACTGTCAAAAATCAGGGAGACGAAAATTCTCCACATGATAGATTTTCTCATGTCAGAAGGTATCACCGAAGATCAAATAAGAGCACATCCAAAGATCCTTTGTCACAGTCCAAGAACGCTAAAAGTAAGTAAATTTCAAACTTAAAAGCTGATTTTACTGTGTTGATTCCTGAGTAATTTTTGCGGTTTGTCTTGTCCTTCAAAAGAGTTTTTTCACCAACACTTCCTGTAAAAATGAAATACAAAAATTGGACCGAAAAAAAGTTTGTACTTTAAGGTTTGGTCTCATTTTATGTGTCAGGTTTAGCCTGATTGCAGTTTATAAACATTTGATGATCAGCATCGGCAGATCCAAGGAAGTTCTGACTCATGAATTTTTATGGCTAAATCTATTTCCCTCCCTATCTCTGTCTAGTGGCTGAGTTCTCATTGGAGGACCCTGTCACATGACTTGGTCAACCAATGGAAGAGCTTGGTGCCAGATGGAAAGAGGGACGGATCAGAGAGACGCCACTTGAGTCTTCAGCTTTTAGACCGCAAGGTCGAGTTTTCATCTGTCGTGATGAATGTGAGTATTTTTCAGGGGGAAATCTCCCGATTTTCTCTTCTCTGTCCCTGATGTTTAGGTCGGTCGGCGCTCTCAGGATGTTTCCTTCCAGCCCTTGTGTTCTTTTTTCATGCTCCGGCTCTTGCGAGCCTGATAGTCCCGTCTTAAAGTCTTTTTTTTCTCATTATTCCGCAACATTCACTTGTGACTGATGCAGTTACTCTGGTAAGTCGGTGCAGCAATTTTTGTGTAAAATGCTGAATTCAATTGTCTAATGGTATTATCATTCTATTTTCCCAAGGAAATACTCTATTTTCTTAAAAGATTCATATTCTGAAAATTATGAACGGTCGGTCTATTTTAGCATAAATGAGCTCAGTTTCAAAAGTGCCACTGAGAAAGAACTAATTAAGAATTTTCATAAAGCAGTACCCTCTGAAAAACTCTGACAATCTAAGTCGCAATTACTATGGAGACCATCTCTGAAAACTTGATGGAACTGAGATTTTTCATTATTATACTCCACATTTTGATAGCCGAAGTACAGAACCAGATGTCTTCATCCATTACATCGCAGACTTCCTGTCATACCTTATTTTTTCTTTGGCAAACTAGTCAATGTAATTTTCTCCTGTGTTAGCAAGATATCCTGTATAAATTTCAAGCTATTAAGTTGGCCTGTTTGTCCTCAAAAAAATATACTAGCGAAAAGTTTTAAACACAGCAACAGAGATGCGTGGCTTGGAACTTGGGACATTGTTGCGTATAGTGTTTATTAGAGTTTCAATTAAGCTTTTCTTGGGACAATGCTTTCATCTGAACCTGTTAAAGGATCTCATGATTTTATTTGATTATTGAGCTATTAGTTTTTGTAATTCAGCTGAACTTTGGATGAATGGGATGAAATTATTTGAAGAGTTTGCCTGTAGAAGGGAGTATTGTGAAATACTTGGATCGCGTTAAGTAAAAAGGAACCAGCGCAATTACAGTGCTTTCAAAATCGTGCAACTTTTCCTCTTTTTTTAAAAATATTTATTATATGCACAGTACCATAATTTACACAATTATTTTCCTTTAAAATTAAGTAACAATTTTTTGGTGGGAAGCCAAAATTTTTTGCTTTTCTGGGAGATTTTTTAGATAATTATGAAGAGGCAACAATTTTACAACACTGTAATAGCGCTGGTTCCTTTTTGCTAAATGGATCCAATTGGTCTCCGTTTACAAAATCAATCATATAGCATCTGCGCATCTTCAGAAACACATCGTCATATTTTCATGATGATTTGACGCTCTTGTATATGGAAGTAGAGGTCAAAATATTCGAAACCGCTATCTCCAAGCTTCAAATGCGCTTCGCTCGGAACGGATACTTTTCAAAGACGCCTTTCTACGGGATAACTCTGCAACTGGCATTGATGCAAAAAGTGCCTTTTCTGAAAGAAAGACTGAAGAACATTCATTGATTGACTTTTAGTGGACCATAACTAGGACTTTTTAATTTTTCAAGTCTAACTCTTGCAAAAGGTGTAGTAGATTAATGCAAAGCAAGTCTAGATGGAGGGTGTCTTTTTTTTCTTTCAACAATTAACATGAACAACGTGAAGAAATTCAGGTTTTGAAATTGGCTTATTTTCTACAGTCTTCCCTGCTCTAGAGGTCAGTGTAGATTTTGCTTTCGTAGATTATGTTTGGTTTGCATCAATAAATAGCTACGTAAGATTCAAGTTTCCGATTTCCTTTTTTTTTCTTTGCTTCATCACACATTTATGAATATTTTATCTCTTTTGTTTCAGAAGCGAATAAATGAGTTGGTAAAACTTGGTGCTCATGTGCCGAATGTATATGTGTTCTGTTTGAATCAACGTCTTTATGATAGGTACATTGAAAAGTTTTTAGGCGGTAGTGCATCTTCCTCAGTGAATGAAGGACCGGTGAAATCGAGTTCAAAACTCTGATGAATACATTTTCCACAGCAAACTCGTTGATTACCTGATTGCTTTTCACATTCAGCATGTTCTTGCAACAAGTTTGTTAAATTGACTCACACATGGATTACATTTTGCAAAAAGGAACCAAGAGCATGCCAATGTTGTTAGGATTGTGCAACTTACATTCTTTTAAAAAAAATAACGGAAATCATGCAAAATATTTAATTTAAATAGGTAATTTTCGTCTTGAATTCATAGTTTATTCGGAGTATAGTTAAACTTGTTTAGATGATCAATTTATTTTTGCATGGTGAAAAAAATCGCACAATGGACCACTAGACAAGGTACGAATTTAAGCAATCTGATACATGTTTCTTAACCAGAATTTCACGTAGAAAACGATTCACATAACGAAAATTACGGAAACCAACTCCTAACGAAGATATTAACGTTTTTATTTCACATTGGTTACGAGGAATTTGAACTGCCCGCTCACAAGAAACTCAATGCTCTACGTGAGTCAAAGCGCGCACTACAACGGTTTCAGCAAGCTTCTCAATCAAGCAATGTTCATTTCCCATCATGTGTTGTTCAAACTATAAGCAATTTGCTATAGCTGAGCCAAAGCGTCAAGATTGAGGTTGCCAGATTTTAATATTGCAGACTGTCATGATAACGTTTGGCGCGCGATGTGAATCACGTAGAGCATTGAGTTTTCATGAGCGGGTGGTTTGAATTCGCGCATCAAGAATCATTAAATATCTTCTTCAGGAGTTGATTTTGGTAATTTTCGTTGTGCGTATCGTGTTCTACGTGAAATTTTGGTTAAGAAACATGTATCAGAATGCTGAAATTCGTACCTTGTCAAGTGGTCCATTATAGCAACATTGGAATGATCTTGGTTTCTTTTTGCAAAATACAGTCCGTATGAAAAGATCCTATATTCAGTTTGGAGGATTCAAGGGAGAAAAATACCTCTTTTTACCCCCTCCTCTCCTTATTACGCATCCTAAATGTACAATCCAACTCATACTGCAAAAATTCACTTTAAGGAAGTTGTAGGTCAGCCTAAAGTTAAAAGCTAGTCAATACAAAAATAATTCCTGCCGAAGGGTGAGTTGTTCGCATAACATATATTTTCAAAAATCTTTGGACCCCTCCCATCTCACTTCCTTTTAACACAGGTCTGGACCTTCCCCATTAAAATTGCTTAGCGCCCCCCCCCCCCCTCCGCCAATGGCAATGAATTTTAAATGGAAAATTGCAATCATGCATCGGTTTTTCATCCTGAAGTTTGAAAATCATCGCAACATGTTAATTTCAGTATTGTGTGATGTAGCTCTGAACTTTTCACCTCCCTCCGTAACGCAAGCTTAGACCTTCTTAAATTTTGGAAGGAGAGAGGAAGGCGAGAGGAGGAAAAGAGATGTGAATTTTGAAGTTTCAAAATTTGAATAGTAAAACTTCAGTGATCCAATCCCTTTCACAAAAAGCAAAGCTTTTTTTACAATTGACAAAGGGGTGCAGAGCTTTAATGCTCAAATATTCAGGTTTCCTTTTTGTTCTTTCCTTCTCACTTGCTCTTTCATAACTTTTTTTTTTGCGTTTTTTCCCACCGGAGTGGCCATGGGCCTGGGGTCGTTAACCTACCGGCCCACCGGAAAAGTTTTGGTAGTTCCGTATGGCCAATCCAGGCCTAGCGTCTCCTGTGGTATTGAGTATACTCTCGTAAAAAGAACAGTAGTGAACAAGGCCCGATCAGCGAATGACGTGACTCCATTTCTGCATTATTTTGTCTCATTGACTAAGACAAAATTTTAATTAGCAGCTTCTTAGCCTGCGAAGGGTATCTGGACAGCTGAGCAGAGAGCCTGACTTAAATTCCCAATTCGATCCTGAGTACTCCCTCTCTCCATTGATAAAGTTTAACAAATTTTAGAAAGAATTTTTTTTAGAATTTTTTAAAGTTTAACAAAACGCTTTTAATGTGACAGTTTGTGAAAGTTCCCCTCTTTTTCTCTTCTTTCAAGTGTTCACCATTTATGTTTGAAGTGCAAGTGCCCAGCACACTAAAAATAGCGTTACGTTATCTCGATGTTGCACAACATTATTTGAGACTTTGAAGTGCAACACCCAATTTCCCAGGTTTCATCATGGAATTTCGGGACAAGAAGTCCCCAAACAATGAAAAAACAAACTATCCGTTACCAATGAGGTTTTTTTTTTTTTCTTGTAATTTCCGTGTATTTTGACAGTAAGAATAAAAGGAGTTATTTTCGTACTTGGTTATTGTAGTCCTGCTATTTTCCTAACCTATAAATGTAGTGGTTTGTACCCTCTTGAATAATCTTTTGAGCGTTTTTACCTTTTACCCTTTCATTACCATGAACGCAGCCTGTGCATTCAGGAAAACCGTATTTTTTCAGGCAACATTTCCACTAAATTTAAAAACCTCAACTTTGAAGCATTCACGTTTGTACTTCTACCTTTTGAGAAGGATCTGAACTACAACTTAAGCCATTTTCTGACAGCTTCAACTTGTTTGCATCACAGCAGATTTCCATTTTGGGCTTAGGCACAAAGAATCCTGCCTGGTAATGAGAGGGTCAACCATTACTTGCAAAACTAATGAAAAAGGAGTCAGACAACAATAGATACATCACTTCTTTGACTTAATTCAAATTTCTAAACCATTTTGCTTGTGTATGAGAAAGCTAAGTATCAGCGTTTTTTTAAAAAAAAGTTAAAAGCACTAACATCAATGTGCAACACTCCAAATCACTTGTCACATTTTACCCACTCGTTACAAGGCCAACAATAAACATAACGTCAAGGAATCTTTACTGATTCTCCTTCAGCCCATAAAAAAAAAATGTGCAAATTTCAGGCGATAATGTTAATTCATTTTTTTTTTTAAAAAAATCAAAGGAAACATGAGATTTTAAATTGTTGTAATGAGATCTGTGTTTTCCCACTTTGACGCTGTTCATAAAATACACTAAATTTCGAATTTTTCGATTCCCCCTCCCCCTTGTAAGCTTTTGTGACACAGGTACCTTTCCTTTGACTTGTGAGAAAAAATTGATGTATCGCTGTCCTCCACCCCCTCCACTTTTAGAACATTATGTATTTCATGAACAGTCCCTTGCACCATCAGTTTGTCTCGAAGCCTAACTGAGAAACTTTTACCAAGTGAATAAAATAATTCTTCGTCTGAACATTTGTACTAAATTTGAAAAAATAGCAAAGAGGACTAGAGTTGAAGGTATCTCTTGAGGATGTATAATAAGAGAAAGTAGTCGCAGCAAATCTATTAAATTCCAAAAGGCATCTAGGTAATGTTTGAAATGGAAATGAATAGGAATGGTAATGTTTCAAAATTCTTTATAATAGAAGAGTTGCCCAACAATCTTGAGAAATTGTTCGAGATAATACCAAGGAAAGTGAAGGAAAATCACTGAAGTTCCCTGACGGAGCATTACGCTTCTGAGAGGCAAAACTATAATGCTCATGTGAGGGGCTTGGAGGACAAGGTACCTAAAAGGAGTTTCTGAAAAAATTGAGATATTAATGATTTCCAGTAAAACTAGTCTTAGTGCATGTTTTGTGAAAAATTTGCTCCCAAATTTCAATTCAAAAAGTCAGTTTGAACTTTATTTCTGCCATAAGTATCTATTTGCGAGTAATTTTGAAACTTCAAACACATATTTATCGAAATAGCAAAAACTGCACTCATGCGCCTTGTCCTCCAAGCCTTAATTCTTTGTTGAACATATGCAGCCCAAATTTAAAACAAAAAAAACTAACACTTTCCGGTTGTTTCAAACTAATTATCCAGGAATCAAAAACTGATTTTTATAGCTGTTTCTGTTATGATATTTGAAAATAAATTGTTGTTATTGATAGCAAGAGTAATTAAAGCTATTACTCTCATAAAATAAGAAAAACAGAATCTTTAAATGTACTGTCTATTTTTAGTTACAGTTAAATACTTGTGCCTATCGCCTATGCAGCGAAGTTACCCCAATTCTGGGGGTATATTTGGGGTATTTCCAAGGTTCTTTTACAGGAGAGACAAATCATTCAATAGATTAACATTACCACCACACTTTTTACATTGCTTTATTTATAGTTTCGGTTTCCATATTTTTAATACATATTTAAGGTTTGAAAGTTTACTTGAGGTGCCATATTTTTTCATCTTGTTTTCGTATTCATAATGCACACTGAATTTTTGCAAAATATGACCTGAAAGTCTTGAAATAGCTCAGTCGAATAACTTTCACAGAAACCTTTTCACAGATCGAGCCCCCCCCCCCCAAAAAAAAAAAAAAAAAAGTGGATATTTATAATACAAACTACATTCAAGTCAGAGGTAATAATCTCTGACCCCCTCACACGTTATTTTTATAATGAAGACCTTTTCAATATTGGGTACTTAGTGATAAGAAATTAAAAGTATTCTAGTATGACTTCAACAAATCTCATGCTTTTTCAGTTCAAAATTCTGGTCAGGAAAGCACCCATTTGGTAAACATTACCCTAATTCTGTAGAATACAATACAAAATACAGGAACTGCAACGGAGATCTTGGTGAATCCTCAACAGCCTTAATCTTTGACTGGCAATACATTGATACACACGTAATTCTCACGTAATGGGAGCTGATTTTTTCATCTTGACAGTTTCTTCGACAGAATTCAGGTAGACAAACATAATGGCGGCAGCGACGCGGGCTTGTAAGTCCAACTGGCTTACATCGTGGGCCCACTCAACTCTTCCCCAGTGTCCCGTCTGTAAGGAGAAGTTAAAGCACTTTTTTTCAAAAAAGATATAAGTTTTTGAACAAATCAAGCCTACGAAAAAATCTGAAATCGATCTCAATTAAAGTATCACAAAGGAAAGTAGGTAAACTTCTTGATAAAAAAAGGAAGTGGCAGATTCGAGATTGGTAATTCCAATGTTTAGTAAGGCCATGGCGGAGAGACAAACATTTATGAACATTTTCGAAATGAAACATTTTTTAAAGAAGGCTTGATGGAAGAATATCCAATGCTGCTACTTCTATTTTTACGATACATGAAAGTTCATTGCCAGATCTGCAGTTATGAACTTAGAGATCTCTGAAATAAATAAAGAAAAAAAAACTGTGTTCACAGTTAAAAATATGTCGACTGTTTAGAAGACTATGTAATTGGTATTTTCTGCAACCAAAACAGAGCATAGAATGTTCTTCCTTAGAGGTTCTTGGAGAAATTTAACACAAATAATTGAACTTTGAAGTATGAGTTTCTAAAACGTAATTTAAAAATGCATATACTTTTTTTGTTCAATTTTTTTTGTCAAATCCAATTTGGATGGATTTTAGAAAATTAGAAATTGCTAGATGTAACATGCTGAACTCAAACAGGGACAAGATTGTGCGGAGATTTGCACTAGAGAGCTTTTCTAACTGAACCAAGCTAATTCTCACAAGAAACAACGAGTAATCTCCCATCAAACTTAGAGGGAGTAAAAACTTTTCCCAACTTTCAAAACTTACTTGGAACTCTTCTTCTAACCGTGAGAGGAGTACAGCCTTCTCCACGCTTATAAATCTTTCCTTACAAGTTAACGTAAGTATCACTGATTTGAGACTTTCTACAGCAAAACTGAAACCTTGAAAAGAAAAAAAACGAAAACATAAAGTTAAAATATCTGTTGGCTATAATAGAGAATTAAATGAGTTCTTTCCTATGAAATTTTGATAGTGTCTAGGTCTAAGGCAGATTCATTTTTGTAAAAAGAGAGTCTCCAGGATAATAAATCATCACAAAAATTGTGATTACAATGTGTGCAATAGTTTGAGCCAGCTGAATTGACAGCCATATTATAGAGCCTCAATAAATCAGTATGGCTAAAAAAATCTGTAATCGTCCTCCTGATTATCTCAATGGACCGATAGGCAAGGTATGAATTACAGGATTTTACAACCTGATTATTAAAACTTTGCCTTTACAAATATAGCCAGGACAAAATAAAGCCCAATCTTACTTGTGCAATATATAGAATTTTGATGCCTTATGGGGCTGCTAAAAGCTTTCGATAATGGGCCGGCAGATGCTTGTTTCCTCTTAAAATTTTCTCGTAGAACACAATTTGCGCGGCAAAAATTACTGAAATCGACTCCTAACCAAGATATTGACATTTTTCTTCAGTATTGGTTATGAAATATTTGAATTTCCTGTTCAAAAGAGAGACAAAAGTCTACTTTAATCACATCCTGCACCATAGCAGGTTTGGCAGGCTTCTCAATAAATAATGTTTCTTCCTGACCCTGCATTGTTCAAAATAAAAACAACGTGGAATACCTCAGCCAATGTGCCAGGACTGAGATTCTAATATTTTCATGTTGTTCAGCTCAGGCAGTTTGCATTGGATTATTAAGTTGGAGTCACGGCGAGAGATCCATACTGGTTTGGGTCTTTTTAGACCTCATCAGCAGATCGCACTCGTCAGTGAACTTGGAACTTCTTGACTTTGTTTTCCCCGCAAAATGGTAAGATTTAAACCTACAGATAATACTGTTGATGTCTTACCAATGATTGCCCAAAAATTATGGGAGGCTAAGTACTTCTGAACGGTGTTTCGATCTTGATCTGAAACTTGCGGCATTCCTAAATGACGGGAGGGGGCTAAATTAACACTAAATTTTTCATTGAATTTGTCAACAACTGGCTGCCACTCAGACTGTTGGAACTTGTAAAGTTCATCATCTTCCTGGAAATTAAAACCTTAACATCAATGTAAGAGAGAAGCAAGTAAGCACTGATAAAAAGAAAAAAAACATGGGTATCTAGTTGCTTTTATGAGTTTTAAAAATACAGTTTTAGAAGTTAGTTCTTCTGTACGGAAGAATTTAAAACTTGAGACCTGACTATATGCACCATTTCAAGCTGATTTGATATTATCAACCTTCAAGATACATACGCTGGTTACTGGGAGCTGAAGAAAAATTTACAACAAGACTAGGAGAATTCTGTTGGGTCACAAGTCTAATCTCACATCAAATGACAATGGCAGAGAGGATCATGCAATAAAACGGATAAGCCCGAAGTTATATTAGATATTAGCCGAATTCTTAAAGATCAGGGCCGAATTAAATGTCTAATAGGTTCCATTAGTACCATGAAATTTATTTCATGGTACTAATGGTACTAATGGTGATTTTCAGACTTATTTTCTTCAGCTTTCATCAACTCTTTGTTCATGTATTTTTTTCAGTAAACACCCTTGGAATCCTTCGGAGCAGAGCTTCCAAGAAATTATGACTAAAATTGGCGAAATAGAATTGCTTAGACTCTCCACATTTTTAGCTCACATTTATATACTTCGATCATGTGTATTTTCTTGGATACCAAGAGTCTATTATTTCATTTACTGAACAACACACCACTTAATGTAACATCTAGTTCAGGAATATCCATCACTTATTTTAGTGCCTACTGATTTACTCAGTAAAGGAATGGAGAGTATTTAAAAATAAAGTAAACTTGCAAAACAGTTATACTTACTGAAGAGTGAAAGAGAATTGTGTCAGTTGATAGAAATGAAATAATTTTTTGAATTAGATCTTCCTTCGTTACATGGTTTGGATTGTCTATACATGTGCTACATAGGGCTGTCTGACGGACACACAAACAAATTAAGAAATATTAAATTGAAATGTATTGAGGGCGATTAGCTTACACTCAGGATGAATACACACTCCTGAATACTGTAGCAGACCTTCGTTTACTGAAGCTTGCCTTGCTGCTATCTGTGTCTATTTACCAAACCGCCTGAGTACACAACAAAATATTCCAGTATTTTAGAGGATTGTGAATCTAAGATCTAAGATCTCTCCTGGATTATTGAAGCCTCAGGAAACGAACATATTCAGAAAAAACAAGGCCAAAACCAAGATAGGTGATCTTTTGCGACCAACCCAGCTGTCCGCTTTCAGGGGCTGATTGGCCTATCTGTCGGGAGTAGATTACTGATATGGGAGGAAAACTCAGTATTCATCAAACATTTTGACACAGAAAAATTATCAATTCAAATGCAGGCCATCAGGTGCTGAAACATCTTTAATAATGGCAAAAGAACTTTCTTGTAAATTTTTAGGTGATACGCCAATTCAGCAGGCATTAAAAGTTATTTATTTTGATTCATCACTAATCAACTGATCGTAAAAGTAACAATGATTTACCTTACCAAGTGCATGCTGCTTTGGTTGATGACTTTCTTCTGAGCATCCCACTCTGTAGCCACAGCAAGAGCTAATGCTTCATTGGACACTTTGAATAATGTTCCAGCTGGAGTTTTCAACTTTCTATTATCTAATGTGATTTCATAGCTTCCATCATTGTATAGCACGCCGGTTTTTTTGTAGAATCTTTTTGGTGGGGCTGAAAAAATATGAGATAGGAATTTCTTGATTTTAAATGCATTTGAATACGTACTGGCTACAGTTGCAATTGCGGTGGAACTACAGTGAAATAACAAAGGGAACAGATCATAAATTTTGGTTGAAAATGGATGAGGATCAATTAAATTTGGTGGAAGTCTTGGAACCTTCTGCACACCTGTGTCGCTGTTTTTACTTTTTCTTGTTTCTTTGCATTTCCTTCAAGAACCGAGAGTCTCAGTGCCAAATTGGTCTAGGGTATAGGTTTCAATGTGAATTTTTTTTTGTATGAATTGGAGGGAGCAGTGGGAGATACAACGGCATAACTTTAGGGGTAAATGGGGGGAGGAGGGGGGAAGATGCTCATGAGACAAGTTGTGACAGGGACAGAGTAGAAGGGAAGGATTTGTAAATCTGGTTTTCAGTCTGACACAATGCATGGAAAGCTCTTAAAGGGTATTCAATATAATAATTTGTTCAGCACTAACTTAAAAAACAACTAAGATCTCAAGTTAAGTCTTGAGTCACCAGTTGGAATTTAGAATTAGCTGGTGGCAATGTTTTAAGGAACAATTCAACACAGAATTCAAAGTGATGAGTCTGCAGTAACGTTGGATCTGAACTGAGAGATGCGCATGATAACACCTAAAATCAGGTTCGATTAGATCCTGATTAAGATGTGCTCCATATCCATGAATTCATGTTGAAAATGTCGTGTGAACTTGGAGACCTGATTTAAAAGCAAATTGAAGTGAATTCATCTCTTCCAAACAGCACTTTTCTATGTACTTAGACTATGAAATCAGCTTCAAACCGGATGTTAGCATGAATGCACACTTTAAGATGCGATTTATCGGATACAGCCTCTTTTCTCGCAGCCAATGTTTGTAAATTAATTTCATCCTTCAGGTGATTAGTCAATTTCAAGGGACACGGTCAAACCAGCTTGCAATAAGTTGCATCGATTAGGTAAAAAATCTTGGCAGATTTTGGATTTTTAGCCAAAAATAAGACGATAGCTCCTGCATATTAGCCTAAAAAATCGGTCTGAGCCCAAACATTGGCAAAATTCAGAGAAATGAATGTAGAATAGTGTTAGGAAACAAACCTCGCATTCAATGTACTTAGATATCAATTTCTGTATTGAATGCAAGGTTTTTTCCCAACACTATTCTACTTTCATTTCTCTGTATTTTGCCAATTTTTGGGTATAGAATGATCCTTTAGGTTCATGCACAGGGGCTATCGTCCTGTAAATGAATGAAAATTCAAAATCTGCCAAGATTTTTGACCTAATCGATGTAACATATTGCATGCCAGTCCGACCATGTCACTTGAGCTTGACACATCACCTTAACACAGCAAGAAGGACCAAGATACAACAGAATTGAAAGGAGATACTACCTGCATAAAATCGTTTCTGAAACAAAATTTTCGTTGAAACTGATCCATGACCACAGGATCTGAGTTCATTCTTCGCTCCCACTGACACTAAAGTTCGACAGACACCTAAACTTTGTCTCAACATGTTAAAAAAACACAGTAAATTCTACGACATATGAATCACGTTGGTTGATGAAATAATTTCAGCACATATAAACTCTTGGACCTGCTCTATGCCTGCTGAATTTCAATTATTACATCTTTATTTCTTGATACACAAGTGCATAATGTACAAAAACACAAGAAGCAGGAACACTTTGGAAACACATGATTTTGTTCGTAGGTTAGAAAATTTGTCAACGTTGAATCACAGGTTTATGGTGAGCCTCACTTGTAAATATTTTGATTTTAGTTTTCAATGTTTTTCCTTCTCCTCTTCTTGATCTAAATTATTTGTGAACCGTTACTCCTTCCTGAATTAATTAACTCCATTTAAAATACTGTTATTCCTCACATTTGTATGCCAATATTGACTGACTCTTGAAGGTAATATCTTACTCATTAACTATTACTCTGGGCATGGTTACTTCTTTCTCTTCAAGGGTTCCTCATCTTTGTCCTCCGTAATACTCCTCTAATTAGGTATCTTCTTATCACCAAAAAATTGTTGATAGGTTTTTAATGACATAGAATGAATATTCAGCATAGTTATAACCTCTCTTAGTTGCACCGAAACCATCCAAAAGAGTCTTTTTCTTGGTCGTTCTGCCTTAGTCTTTTCAAGGCTTTGGACAAGATTTATAAGTCCCTCTTAAGCTCTTTAGATCTCCCTTTTAAATTATTTTGCCAACCAACTCTGAATTTTTCTGAATTACTCAGTCCTTACACTTTTTGTGGAATTCCGGACCAAAATTGAGTAGTCCAATTCTTGCTGTGCACATGTCAAATAGAAACAATAGACCTCTCCTAAGGTCTTCCTTTCTAAACCAAGACAAGACCTTGGTTGTGCTATTCAGCATTGTGTCCCATTTTTCTCATAATATTGTTGCACAGTGATAGTAGGTTATGCTGTCTCAACCTCAAATTTTAGTATTTCACAATATCTTTGTCAATTTATTCTTCCTTTTTGTAAATAATTTGTTGAAGTTCAGCGAGGCAGACAGAGTTTTTTTTTTTTTTGGTAGCCCTCTCAAATTGAATCAGTCTATAAAAAAGAGAACACATGCTCGTGAGAGCTTGACACTTTATTGTAATAGCTTTTCCCTCAATGACAAACTTACAAGAATTTGAGTGGATCACTAAGTAGATGATGCAAAAATATTCAAGCATCACATTGTGTCAACGCCAAATATTTGTACACACTGATCAACTGCAACAGAAGATTGTCTTTGTCTGATGTCATTGTAGCATGGAAAGTAAATGTAAGAATGAAGATGGCAGATCTTCAGTCACCGTCTATAAGTGTACAAACTTGTTTGGTGTGAACTCCAATAAAATTATGGAAAAATCAAATCAATTGGCCCTTAATTCGATTTCCATCTTTAATTTAAAAGTAAGACAGGCCTGAGAAATTGATTAATTAGTTTTCTCATTGAAATGACGGACACTTTCTCAACTTTCTACAAAATTTAAAATTTCTACTTGAAAAAAAAAATGTTGCAGATGGCCTTAATTGCTGCGAATAACCTGGATTGGCAGTACTCTAAAACATCTATTTGTGAAAGGTTCAAAACTCTCCATCATTTATCCAAATGGACAGATTGCACTTTCATTGTTGGATTTGACGAACATTATAAGGTAAGAATCAAAGTTTGGCTTGTCAATTGCCATCATAATTTATTGTCCGGGGGTCAGTGACATCCATTTTTTAAAATTTATTTTTCTGAAAGTATTGAGTGAACTAAGCTTAGCCCATGAATTTTTTCAGCTTTTTTCAATAGTAAATGGCATCATAAAAACTTTTGTTTTGAAAAATCCTAAAAGTGGAACCTGTTAAAAATGATATTTTTGGTGGGCTCTGATGACGCAGCCAAGCGGGAGAAACGCGATCTACCGATCGGCAGACCTTAGCTTTAGGTTTTGCCCTGTTTTGGCCACTTGACTGATGGCTTTTGATTAGTAGAAGTTTGGTTAGCTTTTTCTCCCTATCAAAATGATTTTTTGAACTTTTGAAGCAACTTTCTAGTATTTTTATGAATTTTTATCAAAGAGTAAATTATACTACAACTCAGCAGAAATTTCTTGCCTCTGCCTCTTTCAGCCTGCAAGAGAAATTTGATAAATTATCACTCTGAAGGAAGCAGAAAGTATGTTTTTCCCAACTCTAGTTTGGTTTCGCAACTATGCAGCATTTTATCATTGGAGATAAAATTTATGTAAACTTAATTAAAAATTCTCACTCCTTAGCAAGTAAAGTGTAAACTTTCATTTTAGACTTTTTATTTTTGCAGGTAATAAATTGTCACAAGTTGGTCCTTGCAGCAAGTAGCCCTGTTTTTGAGGCTCTTTTTTTCGGCCTGCTTGCCACTTCTGAAAGTAATCGTCCCATCAGAGTTCCAGACATAGCACCGCATACTTTTCATCTCATGCTGCAGTGAGTCTCCCTTTTTTTTCTATCATATGAGAAAAAATTTAGCAGAAGTAGGCATTTAGTAATTGTATAAAAAAAGACTGTATTTTGAAACTACTTCCCAGTAAAGAATAATTTAGTTTTTTGCTGCTTAATAGGTCAGTTTGGCTGGTGTTGCGTACATTTAGCAACAATCAGAACTATTGAATAACTATTCAACTTCATAATAATAATATTTATAATAATGCTGTGGATATGACTTTATTCACACGGGTTTATAGCGTTACAATGCGTATGTATATAGAACTCTGTTACCATGGAGACATATCTGGTTGAAGCTTAATTAGCTTTAACAGCTAGTCTCAGAATCATGTTTTGACGCTTTAGCTTTAGATTAGCAAAAAATAATAAGATCTGCTCAAATTCATTGTTTCTATGTCCAGTAATAACAGAGATATCACCCTCCAAAAACTTCGGTCCACGCCCTCATCATTTTTGATAGGACAAACTATGGTCTCTCCCACCTTTTATTCATCAATTCGTGACACCCTCTTCTGCACTGATAGCTCTGCTGATAGGTGGATAACGTCATAGGCTGCTACTTTGAAGAGCAATACATTCTGATAATATATTGGACTTGGAAATTTGGTGTCTGGGTGGATCTTATTCTTTTTTTGCTGGTCTATAGTCTGTGAACATTTAAACTTAATTCTTTATTTAATGCAACTAACCCTCCTCTGAGGAGCATGTCAGTCTTGAAAAAACATGAATACTTTTCAAGGGCTTAGGTGATCTGTATGGGTAAATATTTTTTACCGGTTTTGATTATTCATGATTATCTCTTATTTCCTTTACGAAGCGAATATTTTACGTATTTGATTATGCTTGTTCTCTCGATTTATTACTTTTTGCGAATGATTTGACAGTAGGGATGAGCAGCTCATATCTTGTAAGATATTTGATTGCAGTTGGTACTGAAGTTCACTCAAAGTATCTCTGATTCTCCAGAATAGAAAATAAAAAAAGCTTGATCAATATAAGCAGTTGTGTCAACTTTCACTATAATTTTAAATGTTTTGATGGAATTGAATTCAAATTTTCATCTTTTTTTTCTTTTTTTTCCCAGTAATCTTTTGTTTATGGTTGACCTTCATTCAAATAATGTTATGAATTCTTGTATTTCTTTCCTCTCAGATATCTTTATGAAGATAATGTCCGTTTTGCTAATGTGCAAGAAGCCGGCTGCGTGTTATATGCGGCAAAAAAGTACCTGCTACCTCACCTCAGTTCTTTGTGCGTTAAGTACTTGGAACAGAATCTTCGCACAAATACACTTTGGGACATCCTATGTGTCGCAGAAAATTTGAATGAAGAAACTCTCTTAAGTTCATGTATTAAGGTGAGTAAAATAGTCTTTCAAAATTGATCCTGCCAATGTTAAATTCAATGTATTGTCTTGAGTTTAAATTTTTTATGCCATTTTTTATGTAATAAATTACCCAAGGAACTATTCTACAGGAAAATACCAGGATAACGTCATGCACCATATTTCTACATGCTGTGATTTCTCTCATCTTTGTCTCATTGATCAGCGATGCACGAATGTGCACTGGCTGCTCCATCCTTGACGGTTGAGGCTACTAACTATTAGCTAAGAATGAAGTCATCTATCTGTTTTTCAAAAGATACCGTCTCTGTGAATTTGGTTTTTACAATTTTATTTGTAATTTAATCCCTTTTAAGCAGCCCCAAAGAGTCAGAGATGCCAAACCTCAACTCAGTAATAAAGGACATCATTAGACCAGTAGACACTGTACAAATTCAAACATTCTAATACATGTGCCTTCACCAAAATTTTACGTAGATCACATTTTGCGCAACAAAAATTACTGATATTAACTCCTAACCAAAATATTTAATGTTTCTTGACACATAAATTCAAACCTCCGGTGCTTTGACAAAACAAAAGTCTAATTGAGTCAAATTGCACCTCAAACGTCAATGTAAAAGTCGCTATGATATGAAAATATGGAAATTTCAATCTCAGTGCTTCGGCTCAATTGTTTCACAGTTTTAACATTATGAACAACATAGGGCGGGTAGGGAAAACTAATTGACTAAGAAGCCTGCCAAGGCCGTTGTTTCTCTTACATACTTTCTGACTTTGATTGACAAGATTTTGCCATCGGAAAAATCAATTTTTTTTTTTTAGAAAAAATGAGTCAACTATCTTAACTGCTCATCCAGCAAGTGCTGTAAAAATGTTGCCACAACATTATTTTTGTCAGTAAAAATGTGGAAATATGTTCTGAACTACTCCCAGGGCAGGGTGTTGCAGTGTTCTGTTTAATTGATACAAAATGATTTAATAAAATTAGTGAAACTAGTATTGAACTTAAGATAGACTAAATTTAAGTTATATACAGTAATTATTAAGGAGACCTGGTAGTTAGTAGATTTTGAGTCACAATTTTCAAAGTCTATTTATAATTCTATAATGAAGTATGTAGCATGTAGCTGGATACAAAGTATTTTGTCTCAGAATATTCTTTCATGTATCTTGATGTTTATAATAAAATCTATCCGTTTCCTTTTGAATTATAGGTAATGTGTAAATACAGCAAGGATGTATGGTGGGATGACAGTGAGCACATGTCAATTGGAACATTAAGAAGATTTATAAATGAGCCCCTCATCGATACCTGTGAAAAAAAACTCCTGGAAATCATTCTGTCCTGGTCAGAAAATGAATGTCATCTTCAAAACGTCCCTGCAACGCCAGCTAATATTCGTGCTGTAATAGATAAGTTTAACCTTCTTTCCAAAATTCGTTTATTAACACTGTCTTCAGTCGAATTGGAAGAGGTCTTGAATAAAGTTAACATCTTTCGTGATGAAGAAGTAAAACTAATCAAGGAGCACATTGAACAGCAAGAAAGTCTTGGAAATACTCCAGAAATTTCTGAGAAAGCTCAAAGTTTAGTCAGTCTTCTCCCATGGGATTTCTGTCCAGTCATAGAGAAAAGACGCACTTACGTATTTTCTTCAAAAAAATGCGCCCGTGCCGTACTCAGCAGAAAAAACACATGGACTTACGGTGGCTCCATGTTCAGTGTTGTCAGTTCCAGCTCAAAAACACTGGTGACTGGATTTGAAGTATACACTCGACTTGCTTCGCAAATTGATTTTGTTATTAATCGCGGCCAACCAAACACTTATAAAGAGCAATTAGTACTGTGCATAAAGAATGAAGCTGATGAGGAGATAAATCAAACAAAATATGAGAATATTGTAGAGTACAACAGCTCCCAAATTATCAACTTATCAAAACCTGTCTGCTTTCAACCAAAAATTAAATACACCGTAAAAATAGAGCTCCCTTCTGGACAGTATCCTCTTAATAGTCTCTCCAAAAGTGCTTTTACTAAATTAACACATTTTAGCTTCAGTGACTGTGCACGATATAGAGACAGATATTTCGGTGATCACGAAGTGAGAGATGCTGGTTTTGTCAGTGGAATCTTACATTCAATTTGATAAGGTATGTTGTTGTTCATATTTCTTATATATGATAATTTATGAGTTTTATTTGTTAATCTTTTTACCATCCAGTTAGTCGCATATAAACCTTCAATCTTGAAGTGGTAATGCATGCAAAATAAAAAAGATTATCTTGGAAAAAATTAGAGTGAATTAGGTTCACTCTTTAATTTACGTTTCAATTTGATGAGCTTTAACATGTTGATTGCCATGGTTTTTTTCCTCACAAGGTCTCCACTCACACCTGGGCACCGTTCACATAAAAATGGAAACAAAAAAAAATTGGGGTCCAAATATTTCTATGTTTACCTGAAAAATAGTGGTTCAGGCCATGCATTTTCATATAGTACTCATGATTTTCAATGTTAGTCAAAAATATTTGATGAGCCTCGTGAAATTGTAACAAATTATTATGGCACTGCATGACGGTGTAAGTCGGCAATCACATAACTCGTTTGCGGTGTCTGAAAATCTCCGCCTCTATGTTATTTTTTTAAAGGAGAACAAATTGACATCATTCCTTGAAGTTTTTGCAGAATTTTTTTGCACAGAGAAGAAAAATCACGGCAGTTTTAAAGAATTGCTGTTGAGTAGTTTTCCGTTTAAAAAATAAAGTATGACAGGAAGTCTGCAACGTCGCAAACCGAGTTATGTGATTGCCGACTTACACCGCACCGTCGATATGTATTTTTTATGTATGTCAAATATCATCAACCTAAATGTGTGTTGAGGGTGGCAATGAGTAGAAAGAAAAAAAGTGTATTTATTTTATTTGATTTAATACGCATAAACATACCCGTACACACAAATAGAAAGGAAATTACTCAGCATGCAGCAAATTAGACAATGTATGTTTTGGCCTGTGACCAGATCCTGCACAAAAAAAGAAAGGAAAAAGAAAAATACCTCTACCTCAATGAGGTACCTACTGCCTTTATTTTTTGGAAAAAAAGGGGGAAAGAAGGATGTTGCTATTTGAGATACATACTCATTAATCTGCTCCAAAACTAAACCTACAGTTTTAAAAAGAAACAATCGCTCAGAAAGTTCAGAGCCCCGCTGCAAGGTTTGTCATTGTGTGTAACTGCACCAATGAGCTGTACTGATGTGAGTTTGCTGTTTTTTCTTTATTTAGTCTCTCAGTTTATCTCATCCCTGTGTTCCATTTTGTTCAGTTCACTGAGGACCCCAGTGGAACAAATCACTTTTTGGATACATTGCCGCTAAAATTTTGTAGGTTCTACAATTATTTAATAAAATAATTTTTATACATGCTCAATTTTTACATAAAAAAAGAAAGAAAGAAAGAAAGAAAAAGTCTGAACAGTGGAATGTGTACAAGAAAGTTGAAGTACATAATTTGAGTCTCTTTCACTCTTTTGAGGCGAAGAAACTTGCATGAAATCTTAGTAGCATTCGATCCCA
>NC_092799.1:47769160-47825150 GCF_918797505.1 Bemisia tabaci | reverse complement strand
AAGCGCGGAAATTCCGCAAGAAGCCGCGGCCCATGTGGCCAACCCCTAAATCCGGCCCTGTGTGAATATATTGTAATAAGTAAATAGAAGTATACTGGGGGAAAAATTCAAAAAATAGTAGGTACTGGATACTCAGCTGTTTCCAAGAAACCATCGAGATTTCTCCTTTTCGTTACAGAATATTTCTGGCGCTAGGATGGAATCTTGTCCACGACTGGACGAGCACTAAATATACAGCCGGGGTGTCTATACTACTCCGGAAATAGTACTGATTTTTCAAGGGTGGGCTGGAAGTACTGAAAAAGCGCGGAAATTCCGCAAGAAGGTCCGACATTTTTTCCCTCATACCGCACGCGTGATTCATAATAAAGCCTGGAATGTATGCAATTCTCTGCGCGTTGATCCCTAAAGTTGTGTTTGCCTGCAAGATTGCGATTGAGCGGTTAATTAATCTTCGAGCCACCAATGAAATTTTGTGGCTACGTCATTTTTGTTGCAATTCGAGCGAGAATTTCGAATTTTTTCAAATTTCGTCAAATAGAGGTCTGAAAAGTACTGAATTTTATGTTGCGGAGGTACTGAATTTTTCACGAATGTACTGAAAAATTACTGTGAAATTACTGCTTTTTAGCTAGCCTATTTTTAGTAGAGACCCTGACAGCACTCAAAACGGAAGCATTCTGCTCCGCACCGATAATTTCAAAATCTTAATTTTTACTTTTTTCTTTTCTTGTACTTCCGGAGCAATCTGTAGTTTTCTATATAGCTGGTTCATGTTTTTGCGCCCAACCCAAGTAGCAGCGATTGCGTTAAATAGCGATGTCATCGGTGGTTATCGCGATTATATCGGTGGCAATATATCGAGATATTATCGCATTAAAAATTGCGATATATGGCGATTAAATCGCTAAAAATCGCAATTTTTGGTTCGATAAAATCGTGATCAATTTTCGTCGACAAAATCGAGATTAAATCGCTATATATCGCGATTTTTATTTCAAAAATGTCGCGATAATTGTCGGGCAATAAAAGCGCTATTTTTTCGCGATAAGATCGAGGATAATCGCCCAGACGTTGATGATCTTGGCGATTTTATCGCCGATAAAATCGCAATATATAGCGATATTTCCGTCGAGAACCTACTTGGGAAGCCCCATCCGTGTATTTATCAAACTTACTTTTGAAGGAGCTTTTTCACAGCTTGACACTTGAAACCGCGAAAGAGCTGTTCCATCTTGCTCGCTTGCACTGAATACCTGAGTTCCGCTAGATGTACTTTGAATACGGTCAGACGTTGGCGCTCCAACTTTATGGAGGGTAACACTCTCTATTGGAACATTTGACTTCCATAGACGGTGTTGGGGCTTCAGAGGTGTTAGTTGAAGTCTACGTTTGTAATCCTGAAAACGGGAAAGAAGGACGAACTAGTAAATGATCAGCATTCCAAGCATCTCGTATCATCAAACCTCCTTTATTTTTTTGCGTGAACAATATTCAGCTCAAGATGATTCGTCCCGGATTCCAGCGTTTCCGAACTGATGTGCGATACATAACATCGATTAAGTAATAAACCTCGGTAGATTTTGAATGTTTAGCCAAGAAATAGGATGATAGACCCCATGCATGAGCTTTAGGAATCATTCTAAACCAAAAAAATTCCTAAATTCATTGAAATGAGAGAGGGATTATTTTGAAGGAGAAAAAACTTCGCATTCGATGTAGAAATCAAATACTGCATCAAGAGCGCGGGTTTTTCCAAACAGAATCCTGCCTTCATTTTTCTGAGTTCTGCTAGTTTTCTTGGTAGAGAAGAAATTTTAATTTTTATCCGCAAAAAAAACAGGATCAGGTTTTGGAATAAAGAATTTCAGGAAAAAAATTATGAAGATTTCCCAAAATGAAAAAAAACTAGACACCCTGTTCAGGAATGATTTTACCTCTATCGATTTTAAGATCGGTAGGAGGGGACGATTCCACTTCTGACTGTCCTCAACCACCTCGCGAGCGTACTTGAAGTATTCCTCATCGCTCATCTTCCACATGTGCACGGATCGGTCCACCGCTCTCTTGTCCAGCTTCTTCTCCATCATCCGCAGATTCATATTCTCCACCTGTAAAAACCCTCTTTCATGATTTATTGCGAGGAAACATAGTGACTTCTTAAACTCCAGTAAACCTGCGTTTCGGGAATGCATCCGAAGCGGGATAACACGAGAGAGCAGGCGCTCTGATGCATGTCGTTTCGTGGTGGGCCGTGAAATTCGCCTTCAATTGACAAGGTAGGCAAAAGCGGAACCTCGGGAGCTACTAGTTGAATTCAGTAGCACATGAAAGACAAAAAGCAGGAATTTGGAGACTTTAACGCGGGAGTAGAAAAAACGCCGAGGCCCGGAGCTCAGAAAATAGTTGTAGTTCATCTGAAATTTTGAGTTTTGCTAACGTTCCTGCCACAAGCTACGGTATGGACGGACGATGGTCGGTAGATGCTTCTTTTTTACTTCATTTTTAAGCACCCCGTTGATGATAACAGATGTGAGGATAGGATTTTAAAGTATTTTGTGGTTCATAGGATTTTTGTAGGTATGAGCTCTTTTCGCTCTCTTACTGTTTTTTAGCCATTATTTGACTATTTCTAAATTTAGTATTAAACTCTTCTTAGCAATTAAAAAAAAAAAAAAAAAAAATGCCGGCGACCTTGAGTTACGTATAAGTGTAGAGACAGATTGGCCGTGCTTCAACAAAACCTGACTGGTGATTTTAACTCTTCGCCTTCGAATCTCCCGCACCTTGGTGACCATCTCAGAGTGCGATCTGTCCGTCTTTCGTGTGACCTAACCGAACCATCGGGAAGGACACAGCGCTCTCTGGCGACTCTTTGCTGTACATCCATTAGGTAAAGTGTGCAAAACCTTTCACTTCACGGAGGCCGCTCTTTGAACGGTTTAATTTTCTTCCTTGCTTTTAAATAATATTATGTGTCTGATGAATTACGTGAAGGTCAATTTCAAATAATGATCAATCGGTTGCACCAGCGGATTAAGCTCCAAATTTTTCTTAACGCCCATACGTACGAAATGAATATTTTGCACACTCGGTGACTGAGGGAGGTTCAATTTTGGTGGGTACCCCAAGCACCACCTTTTACACTCATACTTACCTGGCGTGGGGGCTACCGTGATCAAGAAGGCGGTTCCCCCAGGGCGAGGCCCTTCCATTGCACTCCGGTTGGGCTGACCCCTGCGAGTATCTCAAATGTAGATACCTCGGGCGCGTAATTTTTGGGAGTCGGGACTGCGTTCGCGCTGTCCCGGATAATCTGCCTATGTTCCCTATGTCTACTCATGTTATAAGTATGTGCGTACGAACCTATCATACTGTAGTGTATGAGTAGTAGATGTGGAGTTTTAGTCGGAGAATTCGATCTCTCGAAGGCCATTCTGACCAAATGGTTCGCCCGCACTGCCGTGGTAAGGAAAAACGTCGTATGATCCTTCAGGCGTTGCCAGATTACCATTGAAAAAACGCGAGTCTCTTGGTAGACTTTGGAATATTTTTCTTCGAATTTTTCAGGTACTTTTGTTCGCAATTTCACTTAAAGTTCGTGTAAATGTCGAGGAAAGTACTCTTATTGCCTCAAAAATAAACATTTTATCGAAGAAAATTTGGCAACTCTCAAATGTTCACGCGGCGTTTTTCCCTAACACGGCAGTGTAGGTATATTTAGCGGATATATCCTCTCCTAATATTTGGATTCATTAATTTTTAATGACGTTACACTCGTAGGTAGGATGTAAACATTTTTCAAAGAGACCACTTGAGGGTGGGGGAGTGACGGGGGTCACTTTCGCGTTTTGATGCGCTCACACCGCGCCTTAATTGCCAGGTCGTGGCGTTGAGCGAATATTCTTGATCGAGTATCATCCACCGTTGAGTGATTCGACGATTGTGCTTTTTTTTTTTTTTTTTTTTTTTTTTTTTTTTTTTTTTTTTAAACTGATATTCGACTTCTTCGTTGGTATCACTGAGGACCGTTGAAATTCGTCAATTTGAAATTTCGAATTCTTCTCGGGACTTGAATTCGATTTTTGAATTGATGCAATCTATGTCAGCAACTTCATCTTTCACCAGAATTTTTGTTTCGTCATTTCTCTCTGTTGTTGTGTTTTGCCATTTCAAGTGTGCTGTGTACGCAATCAGCGTTTTAGTGTTTCGTATTTTCACATTTTCTTCTTAATTTTATTTTTTTTAAAAAAAAAAAAAAAAAAAAATCATCTGAACTCTGTTTGGCTCCTGCTTTCACCTATCATCGGCATCACTCGGCATTCATCAATTCGATTGATGAATGATATTCGATCGCAAAAATTCTCTGAATACTGCTAAGGGTACCTACGCATTGTTCATCCCAATTTTCGCGGCATAATTTTGCCTTCTCAAAAGTGTCCTTCCTCGTCTCGTTGTCGATTCGTGCGTTGGAAATTTCTTTCAACCTTCTCTCCATCATCTCCTCTTTCAGTCTCGCGCGTTCCATTTCCCTCTTCCATTCCGTTTCCTTCAGATAATCGGCGAACATTTGCTTTTTCTCATCCGCCAGTTTCTTCCTGTGTCCTCGCCGTTCTTCCTCCTTTTGTAATTCCCTGAAACCGTAGTAGATAAAGTAAGTCAATATATATCGATAAAATTGGCAACATTGTCTTTCCTCTATTTAAACCCATGGAAATGTATCGATTCTTAGAGGAGGCCAGGTGCTCCGACAAGAATCGATTATTTAGCATGGGATTAAATAGAAGAATTTCGGTGCTGCTATTGCTGGATCCGCCTCTGATTAATGAAAAGAGTGAATTTAAATAGAAGGATAAAGCTGGATCATCGTGGTTCTGGATAATTCGCATGACTATATCCATTTTACTCCATTATTAAGAGTGATTTTATAGTCTGTGGCAGTACAGTGGCAGTACAGTGGCATGGCGTGCTTTGCGGTACATCTATCGCAAGCAAACAGTGAAATCAGGCATTTTGTCAAAAGCCTAAGCAGATAGGCAAATTTTGACGATCTACAAAATTTTGTCAATTTATGGCGAAGAGCTCACGATTTTTCACTATTTTTGGAAAAATAACTCTTCAAACCTACGAACTCTGTTTGTCTTCCTCTTCAATTGCCTCACGTATTTTTAAATGTTGAAATTCAAAAAATTCTGTATTTTACGACATGCTGAAAATTTCAAGATCAGTGTCTCTTCAGGAGCTAAAAATTGTTTAAAACACTATTGTGTGAGCAAATTTTTACCGAGAATTTTTTTTTGCTGGAGCAATGAATTATTTTGTCTGAAATTAGGAAAAGAAGCAGAATTTCAATCTAAGTTGGAATATTTGACTGGCCTGGGCATTTGACAAAATGCCTGATTTTGCTATTTGCCTGCAAACCCCGTGGAAAAGGATCGATAGAAATAGTGTTCGCAATGTACTAGTGGCGTGGCGTGCTTTGCGATATATCGATTGATCCGCTATTTAAACCTATGGAAAAGGATCGATAAACAGGGTGTTCGCAGCGAACACCTTAATAATCGATTCTTTACCATTGGTTTCAATGGCATAAGAATCGATACATCGCAATTCACGCCACGCCACTGCAATGTACACCTTGTCACTCGATTCTTTACCACGGCTTCGATTGGGAAATATCGATGATCAATCATTCGTCGCGCTTCGTCGCTGTCTGTGGAATGAGGATGTTGCATCCAAAAGGGGACATGGAGACTGTTCAGTTCTCCCAGTGTAAAATTTCACGAAAAAACTTACGGTTAACTCGCGATTATAAAAAAGCTTCGCTGCAAGTGGGCCAGTGGGGGATCATTAAAGTTTCATGATGTTTCACTGGAAAAAAAAAAAAAAAAAAAAACACATTGGATCTAGAGTCCAGACTCTTGAAAACATCGACAAGAAAAAATACTCTCGATTCAATCAGATTTAAGCTCAAATCAAGAACCAAGCCTCTTAATCTGAGCGGATTTCCTTTTGAATAAAGCTTAAATCTGCTTGAATCAAGAGTCCTTTTTCTTGTCAATGTTTTCAAGAGTCTGGACTCTAGATCCAATGTGTTTTTTTTTTCAGTGTTGACTATGTTTTGAAACTCTTTAAATACCGCCTCTTTTGCCAGGTTTTTTGAGATGTCCTGGGTTTTACCAGTCATGAACGGAGGCATTCTTTAAAATGCTCCTTGCGTTCCGAGCGATAACTATCCGAGCACGACCGTCGAGGGGTTGCATACTCGGAATTTTGAAGGCTAATATGTAAAGTATTCGCACCTGGGGAGAGATCTCAATGTGTTATTCTTTTGATCAAGAACCGGAGTTCCTTGATGTTGTACTCTCTCGTGGTCACAGCCACGAATCTGTCGAGCGTCGACCTCCTTTAATTGGTAAAAAGAGAAAAATGGGAAGCAGCAGTTCTGCTCTTATTCGGAATTTCTAAAGAAAGCTGAAAGAAAGCTCAGCAAAAATCTTACTTGATTAATTTCGCTGTTCTAATCCGTTCCTCTTCCTCTTCGTTGAATTCATCCCGTGAAGTCTGCGCAGTTGCTGCCATTTCATACATTCTCTCCGCTATCGCTACTTTATCTTGCACTTTCTGTGCACATTTTCCAATTTTGAAAAAAAATAGAAGAAAACAAAGTTATTTTAATTTTCTTTCTTTTTTTTCTTTCTTTTTTTAAAAGTAAATGAATTTATTGACGGTGTAAGTCCGCAACCACGTGTCACGGTTTGCGACGTCGCAGACTTCCTGTCATACTTTATTTTTTAAATGAGAAACTACTCAACAGCAATTCTTAAAAAACTTCCGTGATTTTTCTTCTCAGTTCCAAGAAAATTCTGCAGAAGCTTCAGCTTCAAGGAATGATGTCAAATTGTTCTTTTTTGAAAAATAAAATAGGAACGGAGATTTTCAAACTCCGCAAATGAGAGACGTGGTCTCGGTCTTACGCCGTTGACGTGTCGTTTCTAAAAGTCACCAAGTCCATTTTCCAGATGAGCCCTGGGCTGTATGAGCATATTAGCATCCTGGGGCTCATTTTGAAAATGGGATTTGTTCTCATTTTAAAAAAAACTCATTCATATGTGGCATTCTGCGAATTTTCAGATTCAACTTAACTACACACTATCGTAACCTGTGAATCGATCGACAAACCCGTGAATCGATCGACAAACCCGTGAATCGATCGACAAACCCGTGAATCGACCGACAACACCGTGATTAGATCAATTCACGTTTTTAATTTTCAATCTATTCATGTCGATCGAATCACCCTTTATGGAAATTTACAGTAATATCCCATGTTCTACCTTCCTTCTACCCCAATTTCGGGTTCTATTCAGGACCCAAAATTACGCCTCAATTCCACTTATTTTTTCCTGCCATTTCACTCACCTTAATTTCCAGCTGCCTCCATTCTCTTGCGCGTTCTTGCTTCGTGCGAGCTTGTTCCAAGACTGCCGCCTCCTTGGCATTCTCGTCCTCCTCTGTCATATTTATACGGTTCTCCATCATCTTCCGGTTTTCGTCGCAGCAGGCAATCAGTGCTTTCTTTCTCTCCGCGGCCTGAAGCATAGCAAAAAATAACTGGTTCGAACGTTCTTGAATCAAAACTATTTCACAGCTCGCGCGTGTGAAGTTTTTTTCTTACGTTCTTGTGAAATCATGTTTTCTGCTAAGAAGGGATACCGACTTTTTGACCTTGCATGCATACCTCATTCAGGAAACTCATGAACAGGGAATCCTGGATTAACAGGTTGCATTATTAGGAAATACAGCTCGGATAGAACTACTGAAGGGTTCTTAATCAGTCGTTGAATGAAATAAATTCGATTTTGGGTAGGTACCATGCCTCACTGGCATTTTTGTCCGCGCTAATCTGGGTAGAACTGTTTTATGTACCCAAAATCTAGATGATGCCATTTGATCTCCCTTCTTAGACATGAGCACTAAACTATTTTCTCCTCGAGGATTTACTAAAAGAGCGTCTCTTTCTTCTTTTAAAACGTCTTGTTTGTCCCTTTTGCCCATTATATTCTTCGTGCGAAATTTTTTGCGAATTTAGACAAAACAAATTTGAAGATTCTTATCGAATTCTAAGATAGTTAATACGGATTGCATACGCAGCCCCCGAAAAATCGTTCAAACTTCATGGCGAATAAAATTTCACCATTCGTGAAAATCCAAGCAATTTCATTTTGTATCTCTGATCCTAGGTAAATCAGGATAGAAATTTTTTAGGCAGCCCAGTTAGAATTGAAAGAAGGATAGGACCTCCTCGAGCCTCGTCGTCCGCAACAGCATGCTGTTGCGATTGATTTGCCAATTAATGGAAAAGTATCGATGAACAGAGTGTTCGCTACGAACACCTTAATAGTCGATTCTTTACCATAGCTTCAAATGGAAGCATCGATAATCGATCATTCGCCCCCCTCCCCATGATATCTACTTAGTCCTTCCCAAGATACTCGAGAGATTTTGCTAAGTAAGTGTGCGACATATCGTTCATCTCGGAAATTGTAAATGGATCCACTTTTCGGTGAGAACACTCAGGATTGCTCCTAAGACGACTTAATTTCTCAGAATTTTTTGGAGGAGGCCATTCAGACCCCCCCCCCCCCCCTCTCAAGCTCCGAACTTTCATTTCAGTCCCGAGAAAAGTTCTTAGTTTCGCCCATGCTTCCGCGCCAACTTATTCAAATCGAAACGATTATTTTAAGATGACCTTAATTATTAGTTTCGAACGTCTATATCGAAACATTTCAAACGAGTAGACTCCGTTCTAGTTAAGTCGAAATGTTTCGTCTGCCTGAGCAGATACAGATGTAGACTCCGTTCTAGTTAAGTCGAAATGTCTCGTCTGCCTGAGCAGATACAGATACCGTAAACCTTCGTGGGAACTTGAGAAGAATGAACTTATTTGAAAAATGTTCTAAATTAACTGAGGAAAACTTACTCGAGCATTTTCTTCCTCCTGTTTTTGTTTGAGTTCTGTTTGAATCAAGTGAATTTCGTCTAGCTCCTCTGCCAAGCGTCTTTCGTCCTCCTCTTTCCTCATCTGCTGATATTCCTTGAATCTGTCGGAAGATAAGTATCAAGTATGTAAGTTGAAAAATCGGATTTTTAAAACACTCCCCCAAATCATTCCCTCCACCACCCCTTCTCTACCAACCCACCTCCACCCCCCTCTTCCCCATGCATCGCTCTCAGATTATAGAAGGTAGGAGCGCAGCTCAAAGCTCACCTGTTAGGACGGAAGCATTCTTATTTATTGAAACAATCAAAGCATTACTTGCAAAATTGATAATGTTGCATTGAAAATCAGCAATAGTTAAATTTATTGACACAATAGGCAACGGTGGAATCAAGTTAAGGTGTGAGAGAAACGAGCAAAGCTTCAATTAATGTCGCGTACGATGAATACGGAACGAATTCTATTATGACACCTGGATGCAACTATTTAGGCGCCATGGATGACCGTGTTGCATACGCACGGGAGTGAAGGCGTTTTGACTATCAAGGCATTTACCACTTCAACCGCGGCGCGTCGCCTATTTTCTTCAAAATTTTTTGTGGCATTCTCGCAAGATAATGAACATGAACATCTTCATTTATCCCAAACTTTATCATATTTCATCAGAATCAACCCGAAAAATATAATGTTTTACATTCTCGCCTAAAATGACTATACCTTTGCTCGGTTGCGCATCGTGAAAAAAAATCAAAGTGAAACTTACGGAACGACCAGGCGGAGGGTGGTTGAACTTAATAAAGTCTTTCTGTATACCAAACTCTATCAAATTCCATCACAAGTAACCCGAAAAATATCATGTTTTAAGCTCGAGAACAGGAAGGGGGGGGGGGTGATTTTTTTATTGCGTGTATTTGTCCTTCCAGGACATGCCTCTAAGGTATTCAGTTGTGGAACTCACCTTTGTTTTATAGCTTCATTCTCTCTCTCGGCCTTCTCTTTCATTTCAATTTTCTTTTTTGCCAGTTCCAGTTTGTAATCTTCCGCCTCCTTTCTCCTTTTTTCAGCTTCTTCTTTCTTTTTTTTCTCCTCTCGCGCTTTCACCGTTCGATCGAACTCCATCTGAGCCTGCCGCTCTCTCAAAACCTTTTCAGGGATAAGTAAAGCATCGAAGTTAATGTACATTGCATATTTGTCTAAGTAATATTTTCAAAATATTAATTTAATTGATTTTTAAATTGAGTAAACAGTCTCCAAAATTTACAGCCTATATCTTCGGCAGTCCCTACTACCCTTCTGAAGGAAAGCACAGTGCGACTGATGCTGATGAGTAGACTTTCAGACAAAATCGACTTGAACCTCTTGCCAACCTCTCGATGACATGGCGTCTTACAGACCGGCCGCTTGCCCATCCTCGTATTTCACATGTCCATTTTTCAATTTTTGCTACAATTTTGGCAAAATATTATTCCTCTGAATGTGTGCTGTCAGAACTTCTATGTATAAAACTACTTTCGGTTGGCCCTTAATTTTCCCCCATATACCGCGCTCTTTTTTAGGAGGGCAAAATATTGTCGCATGAAACATGATACACCAACAACACTGCCGTGCCATGGGAAAACGCTGTATGAGCCTTAAGACGTTGCCATGTTTCCTTCAATAATAATCGAATTTATTGGAAAAATCTAAATATTTTCCCTAAAAATTTGTATTTGATTTTATTCGTAATTTAATCTAAAATATCCGATGAACCGAAAAACGAACGAACGGAGTTACAATGGGAGCATTCTCGTATTACCTCGGCGAATCGAAGAGCACTCGTGAGTGTTTTCATCTCATCTTTCTCCAACTTTGCCAATTGTCTCGCCTTTTCAACGGCGATTTTTTTCAAAAGTTCTTCCTCCTCGCGGATTCTCTTGTACCTCTCTTCTTTCTCCTTCTCTTGCTTTTCTAGCAGTTGCTTTTGTTTTTCATCTCTTATCCTTCCTAGACCCTGCAAGATTTTGAACGAGTTCTATGAAGCTCTTGCGAAAAAAACTACCAACACGTGTATTTATCATATTTTCCTCTAACGATAGGGGAATGGAAGGGGGACCGGGGACGGATAGTGGAAATAGATGTATGACACCCCAGCGTGATTTTTTCCTTGCGATTAGCTTGCTAGCGGCAAGATTTCGGCCCGCCTCCCTTTTCGAGCCCTAACCTGCCATGCTAAGGGAAAAACGCCGTATGGACCTTTAGGCGTTGCCAAATTTCCTGTGATAAAGCGCAAATTTCCTGGTAAAGTTATGAATATTTTCCTCCCAATTTTTCAAATAATTTAGTTCGCAATTTTACGCGCAAAGATTTTGAAAATGTATAGGAAAAATATTCATATTTTTCCTCAAAAATAAACATTTCATCGAAGGAAATTTGGCAACTCTGGAATGTTCATATGGCGTTTTCCCTTAGCACGGCAGTAGCGTACCGTGTCAGTTCGTGGAACTCATTGACAGGGAAAAATGTTTAACAACGTCCTGGACTAGAATCAAACCCAACCTGGCAACCTGGCGTATTTCCCGAGGAGGCGTCTCCTCTCTCCTGCTCCTGTGCCTGGATTTGGGTCTTCTACACTGCCGTGCTAAGGAAGAACGCCGTATGAACATTCGAGAGTTGCCAAATTTCTCCGAATAAAACATGTATTTTTGACGAAATTAATCCATATTTTTCCTTGAAATTTTCAGATATTTTAGATTAAATTGCGAACAAAATAGTCTGAAAAATTGGAAGAAAAATATTTGCAATTTCCCCGAGAAATTCGTATTTTATCAGAAGAAATTTGACAACGCCTGAAGGTTCATACGGCGTTTTTCCTTAGCACGGCAGTACATAGTACAGTGTTGCCGGGTGGTTTTCTTCCCGGTCGTCGAGTTCCTCGAATTGGCCTGGTTCAGGACGCGGCCAGGGTGGCAAGGTCCAAATCTTGCAACAAGGTAGTGGCAAGCTAGCCACAAGGAAAACTTAACGCTAGGGGCAATCAGAAAAAGTAGGCGTCCGATAGAAAGGATAGAAACCTTTTTGATGTTAGCGCTTGCACGCGTCCATTCCTCCTCGATGCATGATGCCCGTGTTTCTGAAGCAAGAAAATATGCAAACTCATAATTGAATCTGTGGTAATCTCAGAGAAAAAGTGGGTTGAAAACGAAGAGACCCCCTGAGAGACTGAACGAGATTCTTCCGGAAACGTTTGCCGTTAGGGCGAAGCTCCTTCTACAAAAAGTCGAACCAGTCCTGAAAACAGTGGTATCTGCTTTATTGCAATATCGATATATTTTTACGTAAATCTAAAGATGCTTAAACGCGTCATTGCCGTAACGAGCCAATTTCAGGTCTCATGCTCTGATCGCAGATCACAAGAATTTTCGACGCTGCACAGCCAGGCCGACGACGCGACTGTAATCTAAGTCCAGCCGCTAGATGCAACTATTCCGCCTCGGCGGATGTCCGTATTGCATATGCAAAGAAAATGAAGGCGTTTGTCTTGCGCTCGCGCCTGCCGCGCCGCCGCCGCCGCCGTGCGTGGGCAGTCGATGTCGCACGCAACGAGCTTGGTGCGTCGCGGATCAAATCACGTGAAAAGCTTAGTGTAACTTAATTTATCCAATATTTCAAACAAAAAAATGAAACGAGGTAAGCTATTACCTGCTCGATGTGTTTTGTGGCCGAGCGATTTGATCACATTTTTAAATTAAACTTTAATCAACTCCTGGAACCTAAAGGTATTCCTTGTCGCAAGGAATACCATGAATAATCGTAAGTTCCACAGTAACGCGGTCGTGAGGGACTTTATCCAGGCCGGATATCCCGAATGCGGTGTTTCGACGTCTCTACTTCGAATTTCCTTATCCTCTACATCTAATTATCATATCATATACTGTAAGTGTGTCAACCGACACTTTTCTAATTATCGAATGCTGAGTTGCTGGGAACTGATACTCAAGCGGCTCTGATTCGGCAACCACGACCATTTGCCGAGTTTGAACCTATCAAGTTTGAATCTCCCGCGTCAGGGAGAGAGCGCTGTCTGGCGGTCGATCTCCGTATCAGCGCAGATTAAGTGCAGCGTGTGCACGACGACTCACTCCGCTGGAGTGATTTGTTTCTGATCAGTTTCATTCTCTTTTCAGTTAGAAAATAATATTTTGTGACTGGTTAGCTGAAGGAAGTCCAATTTGAAAGAATGATCAATTGGTTGCAACAGCTAATTTAATTCATTTTCACACTCCATCTCAATGCGCACGAAATGAATATTTTGCACACTCGGTGACTGAGGAAGGTTCAATTTTGGTGGGTACCCCAAGTATCAGACTTTACTCTCATACTTACCTGGCGTGGGGGCTACCGTGATCAAGAAGGCGGTTCCCCCAGGGCGAGGCCCTTCCATTGCACTCCGGTTGGGCTGACCCCTGCGAGTATCTCAAATGTAGATACCTCGGGCGCGTAATTTTTGGGAGTCGGGACTGCGTTCGCGCTGTCCCGGATAATCTGATCAGTTACCCCTTTTGGCATAGCATCATGGATCATGTTGTCTCCGGCATTCTAATCCTCGATGCTGACGCTGGTAAGATGAGTCATCGATTTTACTGAAAATGTTGTCTATAGGTGGGAGGATGTTAGCCTGAACTGTATGAAGCGCTTGAAATTGGATTTTAAGCTGAACCAGGCAACAAAACGGACGGTATTTATGGTCCATCGCGAAGTAGAGAAATCCTCGACAAAAATACAGATTTAGAGAGGCCCTAAAGCTTGGATGTTTGTATGTCACAGGACCCTTAAATTTTAAGATTCGGGGCCCATATAGACTGGGAACCCCGGCCCCTGAGCGCTAATCCGGCCCTGGCCGCCAATGATTGAATGCCGTGCCTTAATTTTAACCTTACAATTTAAAAAGGTTAAATTTCTGGGTTCCCGAGAAATTTTAACCGTTGGTTAGACTCTGAATTTCAAAATATCCCACCAGAACGAAAATTATCAAACTGCAGACTGCCCGTATTTAGGTCGCCCAAATTTACCGCCCCTTTCACATAGCTATGTGTTAGGGTAGAATTCCTTCCCATTAGTTCGGCATGATGTTGGCAAGCCGTATAGAATTCTAGTAATTGAGGTTTTAGTCGGCGAAGCGCTTAAAACTATATTTACTCATTGATCGCGCACACCATGACGTACACTGCGAAGAGAATGCCTCGTGTGCATATTGATGCGACTGACAGGGGTAGTTTATACGGATAATAAGTGTTGATGACCACTCAGATTGCCCTCTCTCCCGACTCCCGAAGGAGGTGCGATCATCGATGATATACCATCGACTTACGTCGAAAGCATATCTGCCTCACGCTCAGAAGAAAGGACGAATCTCATCATCGTGGGTTGGGACTCTCCAAGATTGGAAAGTAGGAAGAACTATGCAACTACAGAAATGATCCTGTAAAGTATAGTCTTGCCGTTGAAGTGGCTCGTGCCGGACCCAGTTCAAATGAAATGACGAGACTTGCACACGAGCTGCACGTTAGGATACCGCAACGTCCTCTAGTAATACTATCAGGCAACGTATGAATGGAAAGAGACAATGGGAGCAGTGGCCAATGGGAGAGCTGATCCGCAGACGGCCGCGACGGGACTCCTCCCCGCTACTCACGCACGCCAACTACGTATGAATTGTGCATCTTCGAAGCGCGTCGCTTGGGAGCTTATACATGGGCTCTGATCACGACTTTCTTGGCGATATTTTGCCGCTCAGAAACAGCGAAATTCGCAACCCTACTTGAAGTTTTCCGAGAGCAGCCTCCGTCTTTCTCTCAGAGCTTTGGAATTAGTATTGGGTAGGGTAATAATAGCCCCCAAGTTGGTAATCCACGCTTGATAGTGAATCTATCTCCATCCTTGTCGCACCCATGGTCCTTGTATCTGTCCATCCTTTTTTTGGCCCTCCACCCGCACTTTAGGGACCAAATAATCCATTTTGGGACTTCAAATGGGCCAGATGTAACACCTACCTGGAAACTTATCGGCCAAATTATTTTTCTGATTACTTGTGCTTTCATATTTTAATCAGTTTCCGAGGCGATCCTGATTTCCTCAGCTATGACCTTGACGTTCCACATGGCTCACCAATCGATCGAAATGAGCTCATGCGCGCGCAGCTCGGCAGAGTTTCTTACACAAGATAAATGTGAGTTTTCACTCAGAATAATGGCATAGACTTAATTATTCGGTGCTCGAACGAAATTTTTTGTTTCATTTTTCCAACAATACAATTTAGAATATTGTTAGAATATTGAGTAACTTTCCGATGGGGCGTAAGCTTATATACTCGGAATGTTTATCATCCTCTCGCCAACGGCCATACCACGTTGAAAGCACCGGTTCTCGTCCGATCACCGAAGTTAAGCAACGTCGGGCGTAGTTAGTACTTAGATGGGAGACCGCTTGGGAACACTGCGTGCTGTTGGCTTCCTTTTTTCCTCATAAAACATATTTTTTTTACATACTTGATATGGATATGGATTGGATGAATGATTTTATCGTTGTTTTTTTTTCAATAATACAGGGAACCCGATGGTTTTTAGACGGATAACTTCACGGCCCTAACAAAGTATCAACGGACACTGCAATGATGAAGAAAAATTGGTCAATAACTGAACGCATCCACGTTTGGCTGTATACTGATCAAATATGCATTCGATTATCCTTCTATAAGCACTAAACAGCCCATTTGGCTTCCATTTTTTGGTTCTTCCCTCTCATAGTGAAAACCCAGTAAGTAAGCTGATGAAAAATTTGACTATACATTTTGAAATAGGGAGCCACTATTTCCGATTCATTTTAGAAGGAAATAAACAGGTGTGCTATCAATTAGTTTCCCGATGCAAATAGGTTTTTTTTATGGATGAGCCAAAAATAATAGTTCCTCATTTCAAAGTATAGTCCTATTAGTGATGCCTCAAAAAATCCAAGTGTTGTCTAGCGCTATCAACTAGTCGCATTTTCATCAAAGACATTCAATAGAGGCTTTAATTTCATAAATAATTTAAATATTGGCATGAGCTGATGTGTCGATAGGACGTGGGGAACTTGATGAAAAGTGACTTGTACGTTTGTTTTAAAATTTAGTTTCAATGGAAGACTGCCTGTTTCATGAATCGGTCGCACTAAGCCCATTCAGCATTAAGTATGAAAATGATTTTTTTTTTTCTTCTTTTTTTTTGATGATTTGAAATTTTCCTTCAATGCTCCTTGAAAAACATTTCCCGATGAAATTTTCTAAATTTTCCTCCAAGAAATTGAAGGAAATTTTAAATTTGTAACAGTAATTGACAGAAAAACTTAAAAATTGGAAAAGCAACACTGCATGGTGCGTTCAAGAAGTTTCAACCGAGGCTGACGACAAGCTATCATGACACGGTGGTTGCTTGGTTCGGTACTTTAACGGTAGGTGGCGCGTAATTTCCACAGCGGTGTGTATCCCCGCCCGACTCTATGAAATGAATTGAATTGGGTCCTCGCTCGATACCTCCGCCGTCAACTCTTGACTCTCTTCAAATCGCATAAATCTTTCGCCTTTTACTAAAGATTTCCGTGGAGAGGGTCAATTTATGAGTCTAATCTAATTTTTGGAATGCTCGACGAAAGTCGGGCACATAATCGATTACATCACCCTGCACCTACATCGTCACGTATCACAAAGTCAGCCGGACGGTAAATCCCAAACGACTGCATATCGTCACCGTAATCTTTTTCTCGGATGTTAATAGACTGCTGGACCCCATGGATCAAAAATCACTCACGTAGTGAACGCATACTTCGACGATACGCCGAGCTGATGAAAATTGTCTGGTATTCCGAGGAGTAGGTAAATCATCAGTATACGGCAATCGAGTATCTTCTCAATCGAAATACATACCTCGAAACTGGGCATTTTCAAAGTAGCTGCCTGTACCTGTCCTGTACCCCAGGATGCCCGTCGGGGTTCTCGGGTGTAAATCAGGAATCAGCATTTGTGCTGAATTCGAAAGTTAAATATCATGTGTACTGAACTTTCGGAAAAATGTGCGTCATGTGCTAGGGAATAAAATTTAAAAATTCGAGAAAGATCGGAGAATGAGTATCGCTGTTTTTGCATAACCCTCGATCAGAATTTAAGAAGGTAACAATTGCCATAAATGCCGTAAAATGTGAACAATTGGTAAAAAAAGACGAGTTTTTAAACGTTATCAAGAGTACCATTTGTCACATGTGCTAAGGGAGAAAAATTTCGATACTGGAAAGTCGTTTTTTTCGAGATACATTGATCAGCACGTGGAAAATCCACTTTTCCCGTCGTGTTTGAGCCGTTTCGGCCGACTTTCTAGTTTGCATCAGGCCCTTTATAAATCGATGAGTGTATATTTGTGTTGATGGGTCGAATAAACGGATCTTATGGTTAAAATAGAAAAAAACGTACCTTTTTTTTCTAGCATTCTAGGATGTAAGCTTTTGGCTGGTACCAATCAGTGGAAGGGAAAAAAAGGAAAGAAACGACAAAAACACCTCTCGGACGAGATGAGGTCGATTCTCAAGTATATTGAGGCGATAAATTCGATTATGACCTCCGTTTTTTCCATCAACCTCCAGTTTTCCGGAAAAATCGATTTTAACCGAAAAAATGGGCATTTTTGACGTTTTCGCGACTGCTTAACCCCCTTTTTTTAGCCTCGGGGAACAAGCTTTTTTGGTATTTCCGCGACTTGAATGAAACTTTTTATTTCATTTTTCCAACAATAAAATTTTGAGTATCGAGTAACCTGCCGATGGGGCGCAGAGCTTATGTACTTGAAACGTTTATCGATTACTCGTCAACGGCCATACCACGTTGAAAGCACCGGTTCTCGTCCGATCACCGAAGTTAAGCAACGTCGGGCGTAGTTAGTACTTAGATGGGAGACCGCTTGGGAACACTGCGTGCTGTTGGCTTCCTTTTTCCTTCATAATTTATATTTTCTTGTGCACTTACTTGCAATAGACATGGCTTGATAGAATTTTGATTTTTCGATCAGTTTTCTACAGAAGTTACTTTTTCCCGGGTTAATGAGCAAAATGGATGGTTTAACAGAATGGCTTGATAGAATTTTGATTTTTCGATCAGTTTTCTACAGAAGGTTTTCTGGAGTTAAAATGCATATAATATCAAACAGTATGCTTTCAAGACTTAAAACAGAAAAAATTAGATAAAGCTCGCTAAAAGTCCCTTCCACCCCCTCTAACTTTTTACCTAATTTAGGTAAAGATTTGAAACTTGGGGGATATTCCTAGGTCAAACGGAGCTACTTTTTGGTCCCCTCCCTCGGGGGGGGGGGGGGGGGGGGGGGCAACGGCCCCCAACTTTAAATTTTCAAATGGGAAGACCCCTTTGTGATAGCTCGTTCGAAAGAGCATAAAAAAAGAAAACTTTTCGCGCAAACCCTAAGTCAATATCTCAAACCGTTTCAAAATTTCAGCCGGTTAAAGTTCAAAATGGCCGAAAATTCACACCGGTTATTTGCCGATGGATCTGCGCGGAAATCGGTATTTGGGGGTATTTTGACACGAGAAAAACGAATTTGACGTAAGATTTTCAAAAAACCGAAATTTCCAAAATGGCCGCCGGTTAAAGTTCAAAATGACCAAAAATTGATTTTTTTTTATAAATCCAAGTTCAAATTTGTTTATCTTATGCCAATATTCTCTCAAATTCCAAGTTTTAGGCAAATCCATCAGGAAAAAACCTAGGTGAAAATTTTCGGCCATTTTGGAGAATTTGGTTTTTTTGAAAATCTGACGTCAAATTCGTTTTTGGTCCCCTCCCTCGGGGGGGGGGGGGGGGGGGCAACGGCCCCCAACTTTAAATTTTCAAATGGGAAGACCCCTTTGTGATAGCTCGTTCGAAAGAGCATAAAAAAAGAAAACTTTTCGCGCAAACCCTAAGTCAATATCTCAAACCGTTTCAAAATTTCAGCCGGTTAAAGTTCAAAATGGCCGAAAATTCACACCGGTTATTTGCCGATGGATCTGCGCGGAAATCGGTATTTGGGGGTTTTTGACACGAGAAAAACGAATTTGACGTAAGATTTTCAAAAAACCGAAATTTCCAAAATGGCCGCCGGTTAAAGTTCAAAATGACCAAAAATTGATTTTTTTTTATAAATCCAAGTTCAAATTTGTTTATCTTATGCCAATATTCTCTCAAATTCCAAGTTTTAGGCAAATCCATCAGGAAAAAACCTAGGTGAAAATTTTCGGCCATTTTGGAGAATTTGGTTTTTTTTTGAAAATCTGACGTCAAATTCGTTTTTGGTCCCCTCCCTCGGGGGGGGGGGGGGGGGGGCAACGGCCCCCAACTTTAAATTTTCAAATGGGAAGACCCCTTTGTGATAGCTCGTTCGAAAGAGCATAAAAAAAGAAAACTTTTCGCGCAAACCCTAAGTCAATATCTCAAACCGTTTCAAAATTTCAGCCGGTTAAAGTTCAAAATGGCCGAAAATTCACACCGGTTATTTGCCGATGGATCTGCGCGGAAATCGGTATTTGGGGGTATTTTGACACGAGAAAAACGAATTTGACGTTAGATTTTCAAAAAAACCAAATTCTCCAAAATGGCCGAAAATTTTCACCTAGGTTTTTTCCTGATGGATTTGCCTAAAACTTGGAATTTGAGAGAATATTGGCATAAGATAAACAAATTTGAACTTGGATTTATAAAAAAAAATCAATTTTTGGTCATTTAGAACTTTAACCGGCGGCCATTTTGGAAATTTCGGTTTTTTGAAAATCTTACGTCAAATTCGTTTTTCTCGTGTCAAAATACCCCCAAATACCGATTTCCGCGCAGATCCATCGGCAAATAACCGGTGTGAATTTTCGGCCATTTTGAACTTTAACCGGCTGAAATTTTGAAACGGTTTGAGATATTGACTTAGGGTTTGCGCGAAAAGTTTTCTTTTTTTATGCTCTTTCGAACGAGCTATCACAAAGGGGTCTTCCCATTTGAAAATTTAAAGTTGGGGGCCGTTGCCCCCCCCCCCCCCCCCCCCCCCGAGGGAGGGGACCAAAAAGTAGCTCCGTTTGACCTAGGAATATCCCCCAAGTTTCAAATCTTTACCTAAATTAGGTAAAAAGTTAGAGGGGGTGGAAGGGACTTTTAGCGAGCTTTATCTAATTTTTTTTTGTTTTAAGTCTTGAAAGCATACTGTTTGATATTATATGCATTTTAACTCCAGAAAACCTTCTGTAGAAAACTGATCGAAAAATCAAAATTCTATCAAGCCATTCTGTTAAACCATCCATTTTGCTCATTAACCCGGGAAAAAGTAACTTCTGTAGAAAACTGATCGAAAAATCAAAATTCTATCAAGCCATGTCTATTGCAAGTAAGTGCACAAGAAAATATAAATTATGAAGGAAAAAGGAAGCCAACAGCACGCAGTGTTCCCAAGCGGTCTCCCATCTAAGTACTAACTACGCCCGACGTTGCTTAACTTCGGTGATCGGACGAGAACCGGTGCTTTCAACGTGGTATGGCCGTTGACGAGTAAACGATAAACGTTTCAAGTACATAAGCTCTGCGCCCCATCGATACTCAAAATTTTATTGTTGGAAAAATGAAATAAAAAGTTTCATTCAAGTCGCGGAAATACCAAAAAAGCTTGTTCCCCGAGGCTAAAAAAAGGGGGTTAAGCAGTCGCGAAAACGTCAAAAATGCCCATTTTTCCGGTTAAAATCGATTTTTCCGGAAAACTGGAGGTTGATGGAAAAAAACGGAGGTCATAATCGAATTTATCGCCTCAATATACTTGAGAATCGACCTCATCTCGTCCGAGAGGTGTTTTTGTCGTTTCTTTCCTTTTTTTCCCTTCCACTGATTGGTACCAGCCAAAAGCTTACATCCTAGAATGCTAGAAAAAAAAGGTACGTTTTTTTCTATTTTAACCATAAGATCCGTTTATTCGACCCATCAACACAAATATACACTCATCGATTTATAAAGGGCCTGATGCAAACTAGAAAGTCGGCCGAAACGGCTCAAACACGACGGGAAAAGTGGATTTTCCACGTGCTGATCAATGTATCTCGAAAAAAACGACTTTCCAGTATCGAAATTTTTCTCCCTTAGCACATGTGACAAATGGTACTCTTGATAACGTTTAAAAACTCGTCTTTTTTTACCAATTGTTCACATTTTACGGCATTTATGGCAATTGTTACCTTCTTAAATTCTGATCGAGGGTTATGCAAAAACAGCGATACTCATTCTCCGATCTTTCTCGAATTTTTAAATTTTATTCCCTAGCACATGACGCACATTTTTCCGAAAGTTCAGTACACATGATATTTAACTTTCGAATTCAGCACAAATGCTGATTCCTGATTTACACCCGAGAACCCCGACGGGCATCCTGGGGTACAGGACAGGTACAGGCAGCTACTTTGAAAATGCCCAGTTTCGAGGTATGTATTTCGATTGAGAAGATACTCGATTGCCGTATACTGATGATTTACCTACTCCTCGGAATACCAGACAATTTTCATCAGCTCGGCGTATCGTCGAAGTATGCGTTCACTACGTGAGTGATTTTTGATCCATGGGGTCCAGCAGTCTATTAACATCCGAGAAAAAGATTACGGTGACGATATGCAGTCGTTTGGGATTTACCGTCCGGCTGACTTTGTGATACGTGACGATGTAGGTGCAGGGTGATGTAATCGATTATGTGCCCGACTTTCGTCGAGCATTCCAAAAATTAGATTAGACTCATAAATTGACCCTCTCCACGGAAATCTTTAGTAAAAGGCGAAAGATTTATGCGATTTGAAGAGAGTCAAGAGTTGACGGCGGAGGTATCGAGCGAGGACCCAATTCAATTCATTTCATAGAGTCGGGCGGGGATACACACCGCTGTGGAAATTACGCGCCACCTACCGTTAAAGTACCGAACCAAGCAACCACCGTGTCATGATAGCTTGTCGTCAGCCTCGGTTGAAACTTCTTGAACGCACCATGCAGTGTTGCTTTTCCAATTTTTAAGTTTTTCTGTCAATTACTGTTACAAATTTAAAATTTCCTTCAATTTCTTGGAGGAAAATTTAGAAAATTTCATCGGGAAATGTTTTTCAAGGAGCATTGAAGGAAAATTTCAAATCATCAAAAAAAAAAGAAGAAAAAAAAAAATCATTTTCATACTTAATGCTGAATGGGCTTAGTGCGACCGATTCATGAAACAGGCAGTCTTCCATTGAAACTAAATTTTAAAACAAACGTACAAGTCACTTTTCATCAAGTTCCCCACGTCCTATCGACACATCAGCTCATGCCAATATTTAAATTATTTATGAAATTAAAGCCTCTATTGAATGTCTTTGATGAAAATGCGACTAGTTGATAGCGCTAGACAACACTTGGATTTTTTGAGGCATCACTAATAGGACTATACTTTGAAATGAGGAACTATTATTTTTGGCTCATCCATAAAAAAAACCTATTTGCATCGGGAAACTAATTGATAGCACACCTGTTTATTTCCTTCTAAAATGAATCGGAAATAGTGGCTCCCTATTTCAAAATGTATAGTCAAATTTTTCATCAGCTTACTTACTGGGTTTTCACTATGAGAGGGAAGAACCAAAAAATGGAAGCCAAATGGGCTGTTTAGTGCTTATAGAAGGATAATCGAATGCATATTTGATCAGTATACAGCCAAACGTGGATGCGTTCAGTTATTGACCAATTTTTCTTCATCATTGCAGTGTCCGTTGATACTTTGTTAGGGCCGTGAAGTTATCCGTCTAAAAACCATCGGGTTCCCTGTATTATTGAAAAAAAAACAACGATAAAATCATTCATCCAATCCATATCCATATCAAGTATGTAAAAAAAATATGTTTTATGAGGAAAAAAGGAAGCCAACAGCACGCAGTGTTCCCAAGCGGTCTCCCATCTAAGTACTAACTACGCCCGACGTTGCTTAACTTCGGTGATCGGACGAGAACCGGTGCTTTCAACGTGGTATGGCCGTTGGCGAGAGGATGTAAAACATTCCGAGTATATAAGCTTGCGCCCCATCGGAAAGTTACTCAATATTCTAACAATATTCTAAATTGTATTGTTGGAAAAATGAAACAAAAAATTTCGTTCGAGCACCGAATAATTAAGTCTATGCCATTATTCTGAGTGAAAACTCACATTTATCTTGTGTAAGAAACGCTGCCGAGCTGCGCGCGCATGAGCTCATTTCGATCGATTGGTGAGCCACGTGGAACGTCAAGGTCATAGCTGAGGAAATCAGGATCGCCTCGGAAACTGATTAAAATATGAAAGCACAAGTAATCAGAAAAATAATTTGGCCGATAAGTTTCCAGGTAGGTGTTACATCTGGCCCATTTGAAGTCCCAAAATGGATTATTTGGTCCCTAAAGTGCGGGTGGAGGGCCAAAAAAAGGATGGACAGATACAAGGACCATGGGTGCGACAAGGATGGAGATAGATTCACTATCAAGCGTGGATTACCAACTTGGGGGCTATTATTACCCTACCCAATACTAATTCCAAAGCTCTGAGAGAAAGACGGAGGCTGCTCTCGGAAAACTTCAAGTAGGGTTGCGAATTTCGCTGTTTCTGAGCGGCAAAATATCGCCAAGAAAGTCGTGATCAGAGCCCATGTATAAGCTCCCAAGCGACGCGCTTCGAAGATGCACAATTCATACGTAGTTGGCGTGCGTGAGTAGCGGGGAGGAGTCCCGTCGCGGCCGTCTGCGGATCAGCTCTCCCATTGGCCACTGCTCCCATTGTCTCTTTCCATTCATACGTTGCCTGATAGTATTACTAGAGGACGTTGCGGTATCCTAACGTGCAGCTCGTGTGCAAGTCTCGTCATTTCATTTGAACTGGGTCCGGCACGAGCCACTTCAACGGCAAGACTATACTTTACAGGATCATTTCTGTAGTTGCATAGTTCTTCCTACTTTCCAATCTTGGAGAGTCCCAACCCACGATGATGAGATTCGTCCTTTCTTCTGAGCGTGAGGCAGATATGCTTTCGACGTAAGTCGATGGTATATCATCGATGATCGCACCTCCTTCGGGAGTCGGGAGAGAGGGCAATCTGAGTGGTCATCAACACTTATTATCCGTATAAACTACCCCTGTCAGTCGCATCAATATGCACACGAGGCATTCTCTTCGCAGTGTACGTCATGGTGTGCGCGATCAATGAGTAAATATAGTTTTAAGCGCTTCGCCGACTAAAACCTCAATTACTAGAATTCTATACGGCTTGCCAACATCATGCCGAACTAATGGGAAGGAATTCTACCCTAACACATAGCTATGTGAAAGGGGCGGTAAATTTGGGCGACCTAAATACGGGCAGTCTGCAGTTTGATAATTTTCGTTCTGGTGGGATATTTTGAAATTCAGAGTCTAACCAACGGTTAAAATTTCTCGGGAACCCAGAAATTTAACCTTTTTAAATTGTAAGGTTAAAATTAAGGCACGGCATTCAATCATTGGCGGCCAGGGCCGGATTAGCGCTCAGGGGCCGGGGTTCCCAGTCTATATGGGCCCCGAATCTTAAAATTTAAGGGTCCTGTGACATACAAACATCCAAGCTTTAGGGCCTCTCTAAATCTGTATTTTTGTCGAGGATTTCTCTACTTCGCGATGGACCATAAATACCGTCCGTTTTGTTGCCTGGTTCAGCTTAAAATCCAATTTCAAGCGCTTCATACAGTTCAGGCTAACATCCTCCCACCTATAGACAACATTTTCAGTAAAATCGATGACTCATCTTACCAGCGTCAGCATCGAGGATTAGAATGCCGGAGACAACATGATCCATGATGCTATGCCAAAAGGGGTAACTGATCAGATTATCCGGGACAGCGCGAACGCAGTCCCGACTCCCAAAAATTACGCGCCCGAGGTATCTACATTTGAGATACTCGCAGGGGTCAGCCCAACCGGAGTGCAATGGAAGGGCCTCGCCCTGGGGGAACCGCCTTCTTGATCACGGTAGCCCCCACGCCAGGTAAGTATGAGAGTAAAGTATGATACTTGGGGTACCCACCAAAATTGAACCTTCCTCAGTCACCGAGTGTGCAAAATATTCATTTCGTGCGCATTGAGATGGAGTGTGAAAATGAATTAAATTAGCTGTTGCAACCAATTGATCATTCTTTCAAATTGGACTTCCTTCAGCTAACCAGTCACAAAATATTATTTTCTAACTGAAAAGAGAATGAAACTGATCAGAAACAAATCACTCCAGCGGAGTGAGTCGTCGTGCACACGCTGCACTTAATCTGCGCTGATACGGAGATCGACCGCCAGACAGCGCTCTCTCCCTGACGCGGGAGATTCAAACTTGATAGGTTCAAACTCGGCAAATGGTCGTGGTTGCCGAATCAGAGCCGCTTGAGTATCAGTTCCCAGCAACTCAGCATTCGATAATTAGAAAAGTGTCGGTTGACACACTTACAGTATATGATATGATAATTAGATGTAGAGGATAAGGAAATTCGAAGTAGAGACGTCGAAACACCGCATTCGGGATATCCGGCCTGGATAAAGTCCCTCACGACCGCGTTACTGTGGAACTTACGATTATTCATGGTATTCCTTGCGACAAGGAATACCTTTAGGTTCCAGGAGTTGATTAAAGTTTAATTTAAAAATGTGATCAAATCGCTCGGCCACAAAACACATCGAGCAGGTAATAGCTTACCTCGTTTCATTTTTTTGTTTGAAATATTGGATAAATTAAGTTACACTAAGCTTTTCACGTGATTTGATCCGCGACGCACCAAGCTCGTTGCGTGCGACATCGACTGCCCACGCACGGCGGCGGCGGCGGCGCGGCAGGCGCGAGCGCAAGACAAACGCCTTCATTTTCTTTGCATATGCAATACGGACATCCGCCGAGGCGGAATAGTTGCATCTAGGGGCCGGGGGCTACGCGGTTACTCTAACAATAAGACGCGTCGTCTCAGCTATACAGTTCAAGATTCTCATCATGAAACCAGAAAATAAGATCGTTGTATCTTCGAAAAAGATAAAAGTGAAAATCAAAGGCTAAAGTGGTGTTGTAACGGCATCGACGAGTTTAAAGGTTTTTATGAAAGTAATATATTCGAAAAACTAAGAGGCTGAACATGCGGGGAATATATACCTTTTAGTTGCCTTCTCTTTGTTTTTCATCGGCTGTTTCGTTTAACAAAAGCGATCAACTTATTATCGGTTTAATTCCTCTTCTGTAAACTGAATCCGCAACTTACCGAAATAAGAAGTTTATAGTTTGCAAGCATTTTCTTCCGCTCCTCCGCTTGTACTCTTTTATTTTCCTCTTCCCGCTGTATCCTCCTCCTCCTCTCTTCGCCATCTGCGATAGGTTTTTCTAACTGTTGCCATTCACTTTGGTCTAGGATCAGTGCCCGTCTCTTCCTCGCGCTTTTGCTTGTGCCGTTCTTGTCGGCGAAAGTTATGGTCCGCATAGCTCGTTCTTATCGCACAATGGTTCGGAACGTGTTATCAAAAACTGCTCAGAATACGAAAAGAGGTCTGTTCTCAAGCGGCTTCCGTAACTTCCTCGACTGCAGTAGGTAAACAATGTCGTTGCTATGCTATCCCAGTACCTATATCTATCGATGCTACACCCAAGTAGCAATTGCATACTCAAAATATTGAAATTCCACTGAGTGTTATGTTTGTTGCGTGGCTCCTATTTGAAGGAGCCCCATTTATTGAAACCTGTTGCGTTGCATTTTTTCAGTGCATTGCATATTGCCTATCTTTTTGACAAATGGACCTTATTTTGTTGATTGTTTAAAATCGGCGTAAATCGGCTGAATGATGAACAAATATTGCAATTTCATGGTGAAAAATTTCAATATTTTCGTCGCACAATGCTACTTGGGGAGGACTGTATTCGGATTGACCATATAATTTTCAATAGCTGTTGCTGTTTTTTACGCGTTTTGGTTCATGTTCGTAAACGAAACGAACCGAAAGCTCAGCATGTTTTACAGAGCTAAGTATAATCGGAACGAGGACCATTGTGAAAGCCATTTTTGCATCACATAGTGCCAAGGATCCCAGTCCTCATAACGTTTTTGTCAGTGTCACCTCCGCCTTGAAGCGATAAATTTTCGATTCCTGACGTCGTGCGGTTGCCTAACTATAGTTTTGTAGGCGAATTTTGCCAACACTTCAAGAATCAAAGCGACAGTGTCGATTCGCGCCTCACTGCACACTTTTTGGGTAGGACCATTTTTATTCGAGATAGAGTATCCAATTTTTTCGCAGGATCTTGAACAACCAGTTTAATCCAAAAAAGGTGAGATAAAATTGATAGACCATCATAAGTACTTTATCAAATGAGAATTCCCGGATTTGCAGGGACGGCAAGTATGGCCATTGTTGTGGGGCAACAATTTCAATGGGAAAACAAAATAATTTTAGAATTTCTTATTTTTATTATTTAATTCAGCAACAGTTTCGCAGTTAAGACTTGACGAAGAATAGAGGCTTCCTGAATCCCCCTTAGCACATAATATCTCCTGCAGCAGGAAAACTATTTTTGCCTCCAGGTGGCAAAAAGTCTAACCTGGAAATTTAGAAGGTTTAAAGCTTGCAAATCTTTTTGTGCTTATCTGAAGCTGCTGAGTACCAGAGTTGACATTGCACTTTTACTTGCTTAACCTATTTATTTAGATATTTTTAATGGATATCGTATGCCTTCATCCTAACAATTTCAGATTTTTTTTTTGATTGGGATCAATTTTGTGACTTGAAAGAAAAAATTCTGAACGGCATGAAAATATTAAACCAATCAAATTTTTCTAAAAAATGAAACAACAGAAATTTCAAACATTGTAACACTTCTCGAAATAAATCTATGTCTTGTACCAATGACATTACAAATTCAGCACACTAAATTTTAAAAGCAGTGTTTACAACTTCGGCCAAATCTCAGTGAGAACAATTCAAGTGCAGTGAACTTATTCTTATTATCAGAAAAATTGATTTTGTCTGATGTTAATTTTCATCTCCTTAGCTCGACCATCTTTCAACCTGTGAAAAGATATTGCAAAGACCGCATTTGTTTGCGAGGATGATAATTTCAGTCAAATTCTGCTCATTACAAAAAAGAAAAAAAGGGGGTGAACAAGAGGTTGCTCTCATTGCTGCAAAACTTGTAGCTAACCTGTAGCTGGAGGAAACTTAGTTTTGCTGTGATCAAGGCTGGCAATAGTCTTGAAGATGAAGTGAATCTAGTAATTTGCTTAAGGTTAGGATGAGGGTATAATTTAGTTCTATTAGAAGGTGTAGTTTTCATGACTTTTATTGACCTGCCTAGAATTTAGGCAGGATACTTGAATTTAAAAATACACTTTGACAATAAACAACAAATGTTTAACAGGATAGAAACACAGATCAAGGAGATAAAATTAGGGTGTTGATATATAAATTCAGCGATCCCCCTCTTCAGCCCGCTCACTCAGGAACACATTCTGCAGGAGATAATTTACATGATCAATTTCCTCCTGCAACAAAATAGAAAGAGGCAATGGTTAAATAGGGACCAAATTACCATGAGTGATTTTAAAACCATTTTATATTAATCTTTCAGCTTCCCTCATTCAAAAAGCAACTATACAACAGCTGAGACATAGTTTTATACTAATGAGTCATCTTTGTCCGACACATTAATGCGAAACTCAAAAATTCTGTTGTTGTGCCCTGCTGTTTTTCATATAAAGACAAATAACCATTGCTCCCTGTACAAAATCCTCATTTTTCTGTTCAACAGGTTTTGTTTAGTGCAAAAAAGTATTGATTGTTTTGTTTTTGATGGTGAAACACCGTGAAATGGCTGGTTATTATGAGTCTTGCAAGGAGTGTGAGACAAGGGTAACTCATCTGTACCAAATTACATCTTTGCTGTAATACATATAGTTTTTGAAGCCGAAAGTTCAAAAGTGCCCAGACTTCTTATGGAAAGGAGGGCTATTGCAATAAGCTATTTTTGGGGCCACCCTGAATTTCCATTACATATTCTTTTCCATGGAAAATCTACACTTTTCGGAATGCATTATGATTTGGTTATTCTCAGTCTCATTTCAAGTCTAATACCGACATAGGTCTGAAGGCCGATTTTGGCGAAAAATGTGGATACTACGGGTTTGCGGTCGAATGACGAACAACCCTCGTTTCTCGCCAAAACCGACTTTGCCACTGTGAATTTTGAGTTATTTTTCCTTCGAAACAACTATCATTTTCATCCTAGCTAGAGTTCGCGACAGACCTTTTTTCTCTTTAAGTTTCCTTAAAACTGAAGTTGAATAGAAGAAAGCCTACCTCATATTCTTGTGAATCTGAATGCTCAGATTTTATCTTCATCAGAGAAGATTGCAGCTGTAAATCAGGATTGCTGCATTTTTCTAAGGCCGGGGGATTGTCTGCCACAAGTTCTCTGAGAGCTGCTAGGATTTGTTCAACAGATTTGTTGCTCTCGAAACAAGCGAGGAGATTGGAAAACATCTCAATAAAGCCCATTGAACACATCTCATCTGAAACAGTTGCAAATAAATCTCTTTTAACCAGGAGAATGAAATTAAAATACACCCCCTAATCACAGAGAAGATGATGGTCATTGGAAGTTGACACTAATGGAGAATTGGCTAACGCTCAGGGTTGCAACAAATTTAGAAAATAAAGTTCGCTGACATTTCCAGAACAGATTTTGGTAAAATTCCCTGACAATGGAGATATGCTAGATGATTGGAAAGACGTAATTTGAAATAGATCTCAGGTAAAACAGTGTTGTGCCAAACACCAAACCCATTCTAGAAAGCAAATAGTGGTGACTTAAGGAACACATTCTGACATTTCTAGGTCTCCCTGATGTTTTAAAATTCCCTCACATTTCTCGGTATTTACCTACTGACGATGGCAACCCTGTGTAAGGAGGGCAGGAAAACTTCCGAAATTATTGGAATCATCAGTTTAAAATTTAATAGTTTATCCTAGAACTTCACGCACAATTTGGAGAGAAAACTTTCATTTTTCGCTGCTGTATACAAAGGACTTTCACTGAAACTTATCACGTCTAGCAATCAATGCTTGATAAGTTGAAATCAAATGAATTGTCCCGCTATGATAAACAACAATTAAAGCATAATAAATACATTTGAAACTTATTTAAGTGTCGATATTATGCCTCCAATGCAAGCAGGTGACCTGACCATCCACAGAAGAAGGTACCTCAGTCCACATAAATATTCAAGTTTTTGATATCAGAGCACTGTGAAATTTGCCCTATTCATACAGTGACAAAAATATCAGAAGAGAGTCTAACCAAACTCAAGTTACAATGATTTGCAGTTTTACGGACCATAAAACGTAATTCTGCGTAAAAGACATTAAAAATTCCGAACTTCCATTTCCAGCGTGAGAAATTGACGAACTGTGAACAACTATATACCCTCTGGTAGCCTAGAAGTAGACCAAACCCCTTGGATATAATTCTTCAGAACACTGGAGTTTTCTGTTGAAATCTCAAAATCCAATGTTTCGACCCAAGTTGACAAGAACTGCTTTACTGTAAATTTTCCCTCTGTGGAGTAAGATCCCTTTTCGCAAGGACTGTCACGCGAAGAAAATGAACTCTCACAACCCTTTAATTCATGTGAACTAGGAGTCTGTAATATTATATGTAAGTGATAGTTAATCACTGATCAGTATTAAACTCTGGTCATACGAATCCACCACTTGTTTCATTGATTTCCAAGCAAATTATCAATTGGATGTATTTCTGCCAAACGGAACTATGTGCATTATGACATGAGCCCTGTTACTCTTACGAGTCTCACGGCTCATGTCTTAATGCACATACTTCCGTTCGGCAGAAACATGTCCAATTGAGAGACATTCTTCATACTAAATAAGTACATCCACTTTGAGAGGAGGACCGAAGATCAGCTATCTTGATTCATGCATCTTCTTGCAATGAAATGAAGTCAGGCAACGTCAAACTCTGAGAGTGGATAAAGTTACTCAGCAAATGCAATTGATCATAGTGTATTAGAGTATTGACCTGCTTACCTCTTATTTTACGGTTCTCTTTGCACAATACTGAAAGGAGAAAACAGGATTTTGTCTGAAGCCTTTCAATTGGAGACTGTGTTGCTTTGAGCAGTACTGCAAGGCCGTTGTTTTCCAGAAAAGGCTCGATCGATTTTGGATTATCCCGCATTAGACCTAATCAAAATATAAGGAAAAATAATTATGGGCCCTCTTCAAATAATATCATGAACTATGCGTTGGTGTGCAGTGAGTGACTGTAGAGAATTCATCCTCCACCTTTAGGGTTAGAAGCAGCTCTTAATTCAAAACTGCTGTGAATTTAGTTGTTGTCCTTGGGGAATAACAACACCATTCAGTGTTTTAAATGCCTAATAAGTGATCTCAGGCTTAGAGATGCCATAGATTTTCAAGTGCCTCAGGATTTTGATGGTTGACAACCAAGTAAAATGGTTCATCAGACTTATGTCCGTTCACCCTTACTGTGTTCAGTAATTTTTTCAGCACTGCTTTAAGAGTATCTTTTCTACCTAGAATACTGGTAATACAGTTTTTGAGCTGGTATATAGCTCCTGGAACCTCTATTTGGCGTTAAATGTTATGACCTCTAGAGGCATACATCCCCTGAGGTTAGTGTTAATCTTTTTAGGTGTTCTGCTTTGTAATCTCTCTGTATCTAAAATTTTTGGATCTGTAGAAATTTTTTTAACTACCTATTTTGCTCATTTGTAGTGAAGCATGAACAGTTCTGCTCAATATTCAAAGAATACTCACATGACAAAGCATAGAGGCTTTTAGTCTGCGTTTTTTCATCAGGATCATTACTTATTAGATCAAGTAAAATTGGAATGAAACCGGCTTCCAGTATGTGTTGTTGACAAAAGGGGTTGTTTTGTGTGAGGTCTGCTATAATTGATGCTGCTCTCCATCGAATGCTGTCGTGTTTGGAGCTGAGACAAGGTTTGAAAACTGCGAAGCCTCCAAGTTTAAAGAAATCTGGAAAAATTTTGAACAAAATATTAAAAATACATGGAAGATAAATTTTTTTTTTCCAATTATTGACCAAATTTTTAAGGTAGTTTAATTGCCTTTATTACGTCTTGGAAAAGAGAAAAATTAATCCATGGCAGCATTGAAGAGTGTGTCACTTTTTTTTCCATAACGATCAGATAGAACAGTACAGTGGGTTTGAGCTTTTCCATTAGAATTGTTGCTTCGAAGAGTAAATTAATTTGAAATTCTGCAATTCTAAGTATTAGCTTTTTTTATATTTGTTGCAGGCGACACATCAAGAAGGTTGCAGATCAGCGCAGCGATTTAAGGTAGGTGAAGGAAATTTCACTAAAATTGAGTTGAAGCTGCACTTATTTGCAAGTCCCTAGTACGTTATTTCTCTTCACAGTTGTTGACCTAGAAAACCAACAACTACATATTTCTATTGTAGTAGCAGAGAGGATTTTAGTTTTGGGACCTAGCAGACAAATTTGTAGTTGCAGAGAGTAGAAATTAGGGTCAGTGTTTCTATGGGCACAGATGACATACTTTAAAAAATTAGTGCAGCCCCAATATCTGTAGCATTCTTGTTCTTTCTTTTTGTTAGTGAAAAATCATCTTGGCTTAACTGAGTTAAGCTTGCCAAGGGATCTAAGTGGAAACATTTCTGGGACATTTTAGCGAAAAAATGGACACATCCACATGTATGGTAATTGCTTACGATTGAAAGAGCCATCAGGGATATTCCCAGAGACTCTCTCATTCCCATTTCCTGCACTTAATTTTCCTGGGAAACCATGCTTGACCACCAAGATAACTTAATTAATCGGGCCGAAGATTAAAGTAAATAAAAATGGAAAATTGAGATCAGCACATTGCAGAATCAAGACCATGGAAGAAATTATTTTGTTAAATCCGATAAGCGAGGGCAAACCCTGTTTAACCCTCTCTCACATCCATTCCCATTAATCCATCCTAACATGCCCTAAGTCTTCTACGTAAACTACTTTTGAGGTGACATAATTTCTTTACCATTTGCTGCATCAATGCCGTCTACAAACTCTGCAAGGGTGTCAAACGCAGCCTCACACTCTTCTGGATCATCAGATGCCTCACTTTTAATGATAACTCGAATAGCATTCTTCAGCTCCTCTGTGACATTGACAATTGATGATTCAAGAGCTCTTAATAAAAATTCTTTTCGCTGAAACACATTAACATGGACTGTAACTCATAGTATGTAAGTAAACAAAGGTTAGGCTAACTAACCAGGCGATTTCTAGGAGCCAAGGCAACTTGGCACCTGCCATAGTGCTGTCTGAAGTTGGACCATCTTCCTTATTGAGTAAATTGTAACTCTCAAACTGCTTACTTAAGACACATGTGCTGTTTTACTGAGATTAGACAGGTGAGACTTGAGCCTTTTGCTCTTAAGCATGATAAATTCAATGGGTTGGTAATTAGGGTTAACATTGCATCCTCTCAGTTTCAATGTAGCTATCTCATGCTGTTTTTTCAAAGACAGTAATGTGCCATAGAGAAAAAAAAGGAGGTGTTTGCATCTTGAGGATTTGTACCCACCTACGTCATCAATGTAAACAAGACGCTCGTTGAGGGTTATGTTGACGCTGTAAAAACGGACCATAATGTCCGATTTTTTTACTTAAATCAACTCTTTATTTAATTTCAAGCACTTTTTATAGAATGACTTTTTCCCTTAAATTACACCATTTCCAAGAAAATCGACAGGATAAAAACGTCGCTGTACCCAATGACGTCATCAAAGCTATAGATACTCTATGAAAAATTCCAAGATGCCCGAAATGCAAACACCTCCTTTTTTTTCTCTATGGTAATGTGCTGGGAAATTTTTACTAGTGCTATGATAATGCGAGCAAGTCACCAGACAGATCCATCATACTAATTTATACTACTTTCTGTTCTCATTGTGAATCAGCTTGGAAATTACCTTGATCTGATTTTGAATCAGCTAATGATAAGTTTGCTGTTAATGGATTCTAGTGTTCATTGCCAGTTTTCTCTACCTTTCACTCCCGGTTGCTTCGTTTCTGAATGATAGTGAGTACTTCTGACTATGGGATCCATGACCTCTTCGAACCTCAAAGGCTAGAACTACCCCATACCAGAGCTACCAGCTACTTCCACACTATACGGGTGACAATCTGAAACTATGAATCTTGGAACTTACTTTAGAAGTATTGAATCCCCTTACATATTAATCCACTTACCTCCTCATCTAATGGCAGTGCGGACGAACTAGCACTAGTTCCATCAGGGTTCAAAGCGATTGAATACCGAAGTAAATCCTGTAATGTTCTTGGCTGGATACTTCTACCTGCACTGACTTGATCATTTGGCTGCACATTGTATTCTATCGCACCAGCAATCGTATTGGGTGAGTCATTAGTGTGATTTTCATCCGCATTGGGCATGGTGCAAGAAAGATCAGGCGAACACTTCTGATAGTCGAAGATTCTTCTCAGAGAACACAATTAATTTGTTTCTGTTTTACGCATCAAACCCCTCGCCGATACAGTGAAAAATTAATCTGGAAAATCACACGAACTTGCAGTAAATTAAGAATTCTGTCAAAGTCAGGATAGAAATTGTAGGAATTTTCTGGAACGCACAACGCACTTTATCAATTCAAAACAAACCATAACAACAACAACAGAATCTCTTTCATGGAGATAAGATTTCATGAGAGGACACCTTCCTATTCTAGCATGCGTGTCCAATCTAATCACACCCTAATCGTGGCGCTCAATTTAGCATAATAATGTAAATTTCTACCTCATTGATTTATTTTTCAAAACCACTTATAGTGTTTTACAACTTTCACTTCCGCCTCGCTGAGAGCTAGTCGTTTGCTCTCTTATATCTTCTCGCCTTGCACAACAGTCCATGGAGTTGCATAATAAGTAGGCGTCAGGGACCATGGTCCAGCTAGGTCCAGCGAGACTCTAACAATTTCCTCTCTCTGTGCCAGTGTTATTCTTTTTCTGTTGTTCGCCGTCCTTGTTCACCGATCGGAAACTTGTGAAGTTATTTTCTGTTGATATTTGGTGATTATCTCTCAAATTAAATTATCCATAAAATAACGGTGCCCATGAGCTCTTGCGCTTAGCTCACTCTTTATTGCCAGGCGTCACCATGTTGATCGTGAAGGTAAGTTTGTCCAGTTTGAGGTTATTGCATCACATTTCCTAATTTCCTAATTTAAACCGCAATTCAATCATTTGCGTCTCATTCACTGATTCACATACCGAAACTCGCTTCCACAACAACTATCTCTTTTACCAAGAGGTAGAACAATTTTTCAGTCTCCAACTTGAGGAAGCATATCCTAAATCTACGTTCTGGAGTTGGTCCATGGCTCTGTGACGAACCCTGCTGGCAGCGACGTAGGCCCCTTTTAGCGTAAACTTTCTTAATTTAAACATTTCCTCCTATCCCATCTTGTGCACCATATGCCCAGTGAACCCTTTTTTGACTAAGCTTTCATTTCTTGTTATTGTAAGAGTTAGCACCAGGGCTCTTGATATAAAACAGGCCAATGCTTTACATTGGAACTTGTAGTGGGATGCCTTAAGGAGCGTCCAGACAGCCTGCTGGGCTCCATGGTAGGCTCTGTTATGAGCACGAAATTTTTCCCCAAATCGGCACAAGCAGCTCACTCTGATAGCACCAATATTATGAAGCCTGCTGTGCAGCCTGACAGGCCGATTTGAACGCGCCTTCAGAGCTCGCTCACTGCACGTCGAGACACATATCAAGTAACGTTTTTGTTACGACTCATCAATAGTGCTATCTGATTGCATGTATCAACATGTTGAGTGGTGCTGATTCAGAGCTAATTGGAGATTAACATTGGCCTCAATTTATTATGAGTGAGCAGCAAGCTCTACAAAGTTGTAAGATAGTAGCAATGAGGTTCTGTCACTCATTGCATTCTGTTTATAATTAAGATAGTCCATGGAATTTCTCAAGCAAAAACAAGGTAACTATACCTCTGGATGAGGGTTGTACTAAACAGTCCTGCAAGTTAAATGGTCCTGTTTTGTCATAGAGCTGTATGCAAGCCACTTAATGTAGATTTAAGGTATGCATTTCAAAATTGGTCCATGACAGTATATGAAAAAGGATGGTTTGATGGTCAATTTGCTACCACTGTCAAAATCCTTATATTTATACTTCCTCTTTGAGAAATTAGTCGGAGCAGTTGTGTAATTGGGTCCTTCTAAAATAAATGCGTAAGATAAGAAACTGGCTCTTTAAAGTGCAATCAAAGCCTGGCGTGGAGCCGAAGCCATCAAATACTACTGCAGCTTCTGCCTTAAGAGATTAATAGGTCAGAAGTCACTATCTATCTGATAATTACGCAAACTCTCAAACCCTCTGTAAGATTGAACCTTATATCTTGATTGTGGTTTCAGTCAAGCGGAAGCATAGAAGGCAGGAAAAATGAAGATGATGAGAAGGACATCCTCTCATATTCAGAGAAGCTGTTCGGGATGCACAATGTAAGTTGGAATTCTTTTCTCTTCAATGCATTCTTATTCACTTGTACATTCCACTTCAAGTACGAGCACAATGTTAAAGCCAAACCTAGAAGACTAAAAACAGCCAATTTTAACTATAGTGATGATGTTATGCTGGTTTCAATTTTTAAATTTCATCTCTCAGTGACATCGCTTCAGATAAGTCGGCGGTTGTTTACTCCCGGTTTGCAAGCAACAGCCTGCCACCGCCCATCAGTGATGGAGGACTGACTCAGCGGTAGCCAAACAGGTTTACCATGAAATACCAAAATGAATGATCCCTCTAGCTCTAATTTTCCTTTTTCTTGTATGATTTAAATCATGTGAAAGCACTTATTTTGCCCTTTTCTTTGACTGAAGAGAGAGCAAGGTCTTGCTGAAGCCAGAGGGACCACTAATTATGATGTTCGAGAAGGAAATTAATTGAAAAATTGACAATTAAGAATTGGCAGAACCTTGTAGTGTAAAAGTATCAACTTTACTTTTGCAGGGAGATATTGACGTCCAGCCAACAGAAGTGATCAGCAAAGAACACGCTTACTCGAAACCATGGAACTGGTGTTTAGAGAAGTCATTTGCAAAACCGACCAAAACACTTTTCTTCAGCAAGCCAGTCAAGAATGAAACAAATGGAACCTCTTGTGATGAAGAGATTGATGTAGTTAATGGCTGTGATGATGTGAAGTCAAATTATGGTTATGATCTTGACAAGGCGTATGCTGTGATGCGGGAGATTGAAAATCATTGCAATTTCACTCGGCCCACGGACAATGATGATGAATGGGAAGAGCATATACCCAAGTAAGTGTTTGTTTCACTGAGAAAAGGAAGATAAAATTCAACTGCAGTGTAAAAAATCGGATATGAGGAGTAGCTCAATGTGACAAACCTTTTTTGAGTGAAAGAGTGTATTTTTCCAAGACGTCTGACCAGAATTGGTCAATTGTGGTAATAACTTGTTGAGATAGCCTCTGAGAAAAGCCTGAGGTTCCCAAATGCATAAATTTGACGAAATTGCATTTAAAGTTTTTCTGCTGGATGAAAAGATTTAGATAATATTCTCTCAACTAGGTAGTGTTCTTCAGTAGAAGTTTTTCTCCTTGATTTGGAAGTAGGAAGAGCATGTTCAATGAAGAAACATTATTACAGGCCAACACCAAATGTTTTTGTTTTAAAGATTCTTTTCACTCGGAAATGTTTTTCATTGGTTTCCACAAAATATGTGTGAAGGGCCTCAGAATTTTAAAGTCAGATACTACACAATTAGTTTCATTCAGCGTTTGGAATTCATTGTTTGATACTTGTATTGTTTTTTGTTTTCAGAGTTGGGTGGACTTATATACAGTATCGGTTGTTTTCAAGAGTGTTACCAATCTTGAATTTTGATCTGAATGCAAGGTTGGCTTACACAGGAAGTAAAAATGAGCCTGTCTTGAGAAGACTCTCTGTAGACAAGACTGCCCGAAAATTTCGAGAACTTCTATGCTCAACACAATGGGACTTGCGGCTGATTCAGTGGCTCCATGGTGTTCTTATTGACTACCTGCCCTCCTTTTACTTAGCTGTGTATATAGATATTTTACAGGTACAACAGCTCATTTTAAAGAATTGCCAAGAAAAGTTCCGTGTAAATCTTATGAGCTCTAAGGGAAAAATTTACACTCACCTTTTAGAAGTACGGCACGAAAGAATCAGCAAAAAGACATGTCACCTTCTTCATCATGTTTCTTGTTTTAAGTTTTACGTGTTACTCCTTTCAGTTTTCAAAAATTCATACAAAGAAATGATGGAAGTAATGAAAAACACTTTTTCAACTCTCTGAGTTTGTGTGCTTTCAACAAAGACAGCCGTAATAATTTACAAGAATTCTACACCATCTATTAGAGTGAGTCCTTGAAATAGAAGCGTTGATGGGCTGAGTTTTAGTTCAAGATATGAGGAAATTTGAGTTCAGAAGTTTATCTAACTTTGCTGTGAATTTAATCTATCAATTTGTTTGGATTTGTACACCAGTCATTTTATTTTAACAACATAGGCAAGCTTTTTCTGATTAAAATATTTTTTCCTGATGTTCCAGACTTTAAGAAGAAAAATACCTCAGTTGATTGACAGAATGATGAATACAGCTGGTGCATCTGGTCGCTTTGGCCCCACCAGTGTTGAAGGCCTGAGTAATCTTCTGAAACGTACATGGGATCCTGTAGCTCCAAGCTTACCAGCGTTTAAACCGGTATGTTCAATTTTTTTAAGTGGTATCCCTCAGTAGATTAATTAATTCAGCTATTTGCAAATAAAGCTATTTACTCCTCCAACTGGTCCAGTGGTGTACTTAACTCCGCCCTGCTCAGTTCTCATTTGAAACCATCTACTACTCTCAGAACATCATTTTCTGGGAGCAGTAGTGCATCCTCATGCAAAATGGTGAGTCACATTTCATGCGTTCAGTGCGATCAAATGGCAATGGGTGCATCGTCTTTTGCTCAGTTGACTCTGAGGAAAACTTAGCTCAAGGTTCGATGGCAAAAATGTTTCGTCTCTTTGATGGTAGAATGGAAATAACCCAATAGGGGGGAGGGGGAGAGTTTTAACCTGACCCGTTAGCAAAGTTTTACCAATGTTTTTTTAGTCAGAATTACCATATTTTCCTGCGTATTGCACACACCTCTTTTTATAAATTTCGGCTCTCAAATCGAGGGTGCATATGATACATGGATATGGCCCCAAGATAAGTTGCCCCCGTTTTTTTTTTTTTTTTTTTGAAAAGATCCCAAAATTTGAGGTTAGTATGATACGCAGGTAAGTGTGGTATAGTTAAATACTTGATACATTATTATTGACTAAAATCACACAAGTAAGAATAATTGCTGATACATTCCCTGATTCTTCAGGCAGTAAGTTATTACGTTATCAGGCTCTATGCTTCAGATTGCAAGCTTTTCTTACTAGATGTGCAGTAATTGAAGACATTCCTCTCAATGTAAAAAGTGCTTCTCTTGAAGTAAGCACTTAGAAAATGCATCCAGGGTTAATTTGGAATCTAGATTGATTCCGTAGTAATCTCTATTAGCTTCCCCCTTTTGTGTCGTACACTGAGAGCCCTTTTTTCTAGCATATTTTTTCCTCACTCTCCAGTCTCAGTATCTCTAATATTAAAGAAAAACCTAAATTAATCATCTTATAAATTTGAATGATGAGAAAGTTGCTTGAATCAATGTTAAATTTTCATTTGCAGCGAAAATTACCTGGAGATGCACTGCTGGTAATGGTGCCTAGCAGTCCTGGCGATTGGTTAGCTCCACACTCCAGAGCTCAACAGTGGATGACAAGTCTCTCAGACTTGAGCACTGTTATCACTGTCATGACTACTCCAAGTAAGCATTCAGAATCCGTTAGTAATTTAGCATCTTATTCTTTAAAGAATACCTTCAATGTGAAGCTACAACCTATCTTTTATGGTCATCATAATTGAAATTATTGCTAATAATATTTTTTCTTAGCTACCTTTGATTTGGAATATTATTCCTTTAAAATTTGTCTTACAATTATCTTAGTTTTTAAATTGAAAGGTTGAAATTCAGAAAAATTATCTGAAATAATGAATGAAAAGGAATTAAGAGTAAAACTTTGCCGTGAATTTTTTTTGTATCTTTGTTGTGATTGAAGATGATTGTCTGAACATCGAGAAAATTATGAGAAGACCTTAAACAAGTAAAAACAAACAGTTCATGCTAATCGCACTCTTCTGACATATCGCAAATATTCCAAAGAGATTTGATCATGTCCATATTCGGAATCGTCTAATTTGATACTCTTGATTTTAGATCCACAACAAGAATCGGTGAACATGATGTCTTGTCTGGATCATATGTTAGCTGCAACTCGTTCAAAATTGTCTGAGTTGCGGACAGATTATCCTGGACGGCCTATCATATTAGTTGGTCTTCACACAGGAGCAGCTCTAGCTCTACAGGTATGCATTTTAAGCATTCAGTCTTTGCACTAGTTTTTTAAGTAGCTTTTTATTTGTATATGGAACTCGAAGACAACCAAAATCTTAAATTTGAGGGATTTTCTATTTGCTTTCGGTATGTTTTTAATCTTGAACAGATGCTACAGAAACAAAATTATCTTCTCCTCTACTTTCTTTCATCAGTAGTCTCAAAAAATTAAGAAGGAATGGGTTAGTTGCACTCACTTTGTTTAATTCATTTTTAAAAGGATGGAGTGGACTGAGCTTGTAGGAATTTTTACCGATATTTTTAATCTCCAAATTGCATAGGAACCCAGTTTTAAAAATTCCAAAAATGGGACCCATTTGAACCTACATTTTTGGCTGCCACTGATGACGTAGCCAAGCAGGTGGAACGGTGTTGGTTGATTAGCTGAACTCAAATTCAGGCATTGCCTTGCTATGCCAACTCACCTGTCCGCTTTTGATTTGACCTGTCCTCAAAAAAAAACTGCACAACCTCCGACTGCAAAAATTCCTTGCCACTGATTCCTTGTACAGTTCTCCGAAATAGTAAATTCGTGGAAAGAATTGTCGATGCAAAACAAAATGTCGGTAAATTGTCAAAATATACATTTGTGAAATTCGAAGCCAGTTTTTTTGAAGATATTACAAAGAAGCAATTTGTTTTAATCCTGCCCTTTTCATTTCATTTTTGGTATACTCTCTCTTTTGCCAAGAGCTTCATTGAGTTGAAGAATGCAGGTCTCCAGATTTCCAGTTTCCTTTTCTGAATAATCTGATTTTTTTTTCTAGGTAGCATTGTTTGAAAATGTTGCTGCAACCGTTTGTCTTGGGTTCCCTGTAAATACAGTTGAAGGCAGGAGAGGAACTCCGGATGATGCCATTTTAGATCTCAAATCACCAGTCTTCTTTGTCTCTGGAGCACTGTCCGTCACAGCTTCGTAAGTAGTCGATTTTTCAAACTCCTTTGCCTCCTCCTATTTTCAAGCATGTATCATAACAAAGAATTAAGTAAACAGTGAACTAGAAATCCTCAGGAAATAGTAAGGAACATCACATCAAATGTTATTGAAATTTAGCGGGCACCAAATTTTTTGGTATTGTTTGCATAATCCTTCAAGTTCTCAGTGAAAAGATAGTTTTTCAGGTTTTTTTAATCTCTATGAAATCATAATCTGCTTCTACCAGAGAATGGACTTTTTCAGTAAGCCGAACTTTGCCTGACAAGTTAGGTTTAAATTGCAGATTTAGCTTAAGTGTTTTGCCTTTAGTTTTATCCCGGGCAGAAAGTTAGAATTGACTGATTCTAAAGTCAATTTGGTAAGTGATGTTATCTCTTTTATCAGCATATATTGACAGCACGTTTTCAACCTGTGGAAGTGTACCTCCATTTTATCACATTTAAATTGATCCTTACCTCACTAAATGAGCAATCTGGGATTTTGCGCGAATGTGAGGAGGACAGTTCTAACATTTTTGTATGCACACTCTCATTTTCAAACTGGAGGGCTTGGCACAGTACTCTCATATTTTTCCTCAGTCTGAGCCCTTGGTAGACAAATTTCAAATACCTCCCAAGATTTTTTAAAGTTTGTCATCACACGTTTAACGAAAATCGCAATCGAGTCTGAATTCCTTCCCCTTTTAGTCTTACATCTTGAACGTTTAACATCGCTGAGGGAGGCAAATTTGACACAACTATTGAAAATCTAACTTGCTTTTGTCATTCATTTAATTTCCACAATAGGCCAGAAGAAATGGAAGAATTGAGATGGAACTTACGAACACCAACAGGATTGCTAATTGTTGGCGGAGCGGATGACCATCTCTGCGTTAGTGACAGTCTGTGTGTATCTGAGGGCATCACCCAAAGCATGGTCGACCGTTGTATCTTGGTAATTACTGTTCTTTTTCCTCATCTCTTACTTTTTCATGCCTTACATTTATTTTTTGAACAGTTCCGCAGAGGTTTCTGTGTTATTTAAAAGTAATGAAGTTGTCTCAGAAACACCTTAAAAATGGCTTGTTCGGTCCAACATTTCGAAGTTGAATTTAGTGATACAACCCATTCATTGTTGCACAATTTCACTTTTTCTCTTTCCATTCATGAAGTTTCCTGTTTCTCAGTTAGCAAAAGTCTAAAGCATTTTTGTGGCTTTTTCACATAACCATTTGCTTATCCATGATCCTCGTTAAATAACTCCTTTATGTTTATTTTCTCATTTATACATATTTTTAGTGTATTCTTCTCTAAGAGCATTTTTAAAAGAGTACCGATCTGAGACCAAAGATTACGAATATGATAGCCCTTCAAATTCTTCTTCCCATGATATATCAATGACCAAAATACAAAACTATGTATTTCCAATGCAATGCGTCAAAATTTCCCCTCCTAGTTTACTTTTTGGAAAAGAAACAATCCAATTTTATAGCGTTAAATTTATACAGAATATTCTGCTAATAGGAAAGAAGAATCAAAGTAGTTTTTAAGAAATTAATTACATCAACAAAATCAGGTATGACAAGAAGTCTGCAACGTTGCCAACAGAGACATGTGGTTTTACACTTCAGCCTTCCATTTATGACATATAATTGACATTATACTCTCTCATATTAATACTCAATTTTATTACCTGGCCTGTTACAGTTATCCTCTCAATACTCTTGTCATCTTAACAATGTCATTCAAACTAAATTATCTTCAATTTAATTTTTAGATGTCTGTTTATTTCTTCAACAAAATTTGCAAGTCAATGGCTCCTAATTTTTTTCTCTTTGTGATGTCTTCAGGATGAAATTGGTGAATTCCTTGGCAACACTTTAGTCTCTCCCCACACAGTTCCTCCATTCAGGCCACCACCAACACGGACGTCAAGCATTACAAATGACTCGCCAGTCCTCAGGCGCTCCCTCAAATCTGAGCGCAAACAGAAAATTATCGATACCAATTTTGAACCCAAGAAAACCTCTCCAGGTATAGTTTGCTCTCAACTTTGCATCTTCATTATAATCCACTAATTATTTCTTTCAAATACCCTTCATTTATCAAATAATTAAAATATCAACACATTTGGTGAGAGTAAAAAATACTAAAAACAGTTTGATCTCTCTGGTAGGGAAGTGAATAGAAATCAAGTTGATCTTTGTCACTTTAAAGGAAACTGAATATCATCTCAACTGACTTTTTGGGGTCTTCTTTTCGCAGCAGTCATACGCTTAACTCATGAGCTAATCAAGCTCTAGAGGTTGCTCTTTGTATTTTGAGACAAATGTCAATCTTTAATTAGCACTACTCAAAAGGTTAATACATGCAATTAGATGGCATCATTGATGAGTGGTGAGATAAATAAAACTTGATTTTTGTCTCAACATACAATGAGCAAAACTGAGTGTAGACTTCTCGCTTCGCACACAAGTATTGGCCTTATTTTATAAGTTTATATCTACTCTATTCATCAATATGTAATTTCATCTTTAGAACAAATGTAGTGCTGAAAAAAGAAAAGAGAATCCCTTGTATTGAAAGACTCTTACTACCGTAGTCGAATTTCCGTGAGTGGGTTTGATTAAGTTTTTGCTTTAACTGCCAAACTCCATTACGGCAAAACATAATTCCCTTGGGTGATGGTGCACCTACAACATTAGGTTTTCATTCTGGCAACATGGATGACCACCTTCCAAATTTTCCTCCGATATGAGTTGAAAAGTGGACGGATGCAAACGTTGGCCAAAATTCATCAAGCACTGACAGCAGATTGTTTTCTCCGTTGGATTGTAATCTTGCCGATGTGGTTTCACTCGTAGACATTCGCCTTATGAGTTTTCCCTAATACTTTTTATTTTCTGTGATACAGTAAAAGATGTTGAAACATCTTTCAATCTATCAGGTTTTTAGTAATAAACTGTTTTACTCAAATTTCAGTTCCCCCCAAGAAACCTAGATTGTTGCCACCAAAACTAACTCCGATGCAACTGAGCCAACTGCTTGAAAGTAGTAGACAGTCATCGACAACAATGGTGAACAAAAAGATAACAGCAAAAGTACTAAGCGATCCTGACATAGAAATAGTAAGTCTTCCTTTACTTCTTTCAGTGTAATTATTTGTCAGTGCCTTTGGTATGAATATTCATGAATTGCCTAGGTAGTGCCAATAAGAAATTCATTCGCTTAATTTCAGATAGCATCAGAAAATCTGCCTCTTCCTCTCTGCACGGAAACCTAACATATGCATCAATCGCAAGTCAAGTTTACTGTACTTGATTCCGGTTGATTTCAGTTGAGCTCAGAAAGTCAGGAAAATTAGTTCCAATTAAATTCACTCTCCTTGTGTTGATAATAAGACTCCAATTTTTCAGGAGGTACAAATAGGGTGCTTACTGGCTAGAAGATTGAACTAACTTTTTAAGAGCGGTCAGGAAATACTGTGAAAGTAGAGAAATTTCGCCGAAAGGTCCAGCATTTTTCGTTTCATGACACAAGTGTTTTTTAAAGACAGCCTGAAAAGTACGCAATCCCTCGTGCATTGATTACCTATTTTTGCAATATTTGCCCGCTAGATCACCATTGTACAGCCTATTGATCTTCAGGCCACCAATGAGCTTCAAATTTCGTGGTTACATCATTTTTCCCCGATTTGTGAGAGAACTTTTTTTCAAGGCACTGTAATAGTATTGATTTTTCTGTTGAGGAGGTGATGAATTTTTAGATTATACTAATGACATTATTTTTATTTGTGTCATTCAACCAATTTTATTTGTGAACACGTATCTTGTTGATGGGTTGATTTTTGACTTCCTATTTTGTGAGTTGTGGAATTTTGAAGAGAAAACAAACTGCGTAGTTCTTTAATCAGACAACATTTTGCAGTTGGGAACTAAAATTTCTGGCTCATCCGTAGCAACACTTAGGGCCATAGGGAAATTAATGGTACCTACATAAGATGTTTCCAAACTAAGCTAGAAATTTTAATTCCTGATTGCAAAATGTGGTCGAATTCATGTCTTGTCCAGAAATTCATTTCTTTGCAATCTCATCTACAAATCTAAGTATCTATAGCCGGCATTGCTGATATTTTTTTGGCGAGTTAATAAAATATGTTAACTATCAGGAGGAAAAGAAATGTTCGTAGGTGACCTACCTATAGCATTATTTGTAAAAATCGATAGAATCATAATGAGTTTTCTACAGCTGTTCCAGGAAGGAAATGAAAATAGCAACAGCAGCAACAGTGTCAGTCCAGGAAGCAACACAACCACTAGTATTACACCTCAGGCAACCCTCTCTCTGTCAGATTCAATATCTCGTTCCCGAATGAATTTGATGACAGTGCACAGAGCTCCTGCTGTCACAAAGCATACTGATCCCATCACAGGAGCAACTTCATCTATTACGCATCGAACAGGTACCTCATAGTGACTTGGTAGAAATGCCCTCTTTGGCAGCAGAAAAATATTAATGTGAGCTAATGTTCAGAGGGGTGCAAAATCTTCTTGCAACTGGTGTGCCATTATCGGTTGCGTGGGAAATTAGGAAGGCTAACACATGTGAAAACTTTGCATTTTCTGCAGAATGAGATGAATTGCAAAATGCAGTGGAGATCGTGTAATTTTTTCTTAAGTTGTACACAAGGAGCATAAGCCAAAGATTATCTTTTTTAAATCTTTGAAAGAAAACGAGTTTTCCAAATAGGGAGGCTGAGAACTTTCTTTCTCTCGGGAGGTGTGCGAGCTACCAAAGAATTACATCAATATCTTTGAAATGTAATTTGTAAAATTCCCCTCACTCCCATACTCTTATCATTAGTCAATCAAAGTTCTTTAAGTGGCACAAACATTTTGGATATAAAAATTCATGTCACAGAAGAAACACAGAAAAAGAGAGCACCAACTCGCACTGCATGAATGATCAAAAAAGGTATGAAATCAAATAGAAAACATGTCTTCTTGTGAAACAAAATTAGAATTTATGTATCCAGAGTTCCTGTTCATGTTCCTGAGAATGTTATTGACATGATCCGTAAAACTTTCAGTCCAGACTTACAAAATGTGTGCTAAAGAGCTTGATGCAAAAACGGCTTTTTTCGCCCCCCTCTGGAAGTTCTTCAGACTTTGTCTATTGATTACTCATACTTGAGCGCTTCTTTTCCCAAATTTTCAGACCCCAAAAAAATTTTGGGGGGGGAGCTAGGGGGGGTGGAAGTCAAAACCTGTGAACCTCGATATCTCTTGAACAAAGAAAGATATCGAGGTCCGGTTTGGACGAAAAATCGTCTAAAATTGCATACTTTAAGATTCTAAAGGTCGAAATCCCGATATCACATTTTTAAGTCAACATATGTGCTTTTTTCCAGTTTTTAGGTCTAGAAAATTTATTTTAAACGAAAAATTTGCAAAGATCTCAATTTTTTATTTGAACCAAAACCAGTTTTTTAAATTGTTCGTCTTTTTCCGCATCCAACGAGTGGTCCATTAAGCTGGGGAACCAAACGGTTCCGGAGTTATGATCGATTGAAGTTTCCGCTCAACGCGCGCCGACCGATTTTCCCGCGCAAAAAAGTCGGATTTGACTGTTATTAGATCAGATTGAATGTTCAAACAGAGCAAAATGCTTTATTAGGGACTCTTGAGGGTCGCTGAGTTCAGAAATTCACGATACTTCCAAAAAATTCACGTTTTTAAAATTGCAGCTTCGGACAGGACCACTGAGCAGCCGGTCGGCGCTCAGTGGGCCTCTAAAATAGCGCTGCGGAGCTGTAAATTTAAAAACGTGAATTTTTTGGAAGTATCGGTAATTTCTGAACTCAGCGACCCTCAAGAGTCCCTAATAAAGCATTTTGCTCAGTTTGAACATTCAATCTGATCTAATAACAGTCAAATCCGACTTTTTTGCGCAGGAAAATCGGTCGGCGCGCGTTGAGCGGAAACTTCAACCGATCATAACTCCGGAACCGTTTGGTTCCCCAGCTTAATGGACCACTCGTTGGATGCGGAAAAAGACGAACAATTTAAAAAACTGGTTTTGGTTCAAATAAAAAATTGAGATCTTTGCAAATTTTTCGTTTAAAATAAATTTTCTAGACCTAAAAACTGGAAAAAAGCACATATGTTGACTTAAAAATGTGATATCGGGATTTCGACCTTTAGAATCTTAAAGTATGCAATTTTAGACGATTTTTCGTCCAAACCGGACCTCGATATCTTTCTTTGTTCAAGAGATATCGAGGTTCACAGGTTTTGACCTCCACCCCCCCTAGCTCCCCTCCAAAATTTTTTGGGGGTCTGAAAATTTGGGAAAAGAAGCGCTCAAGTATGAGTAATCAATAGACAAAGTCTGAAGAACTTCCAGAGGGGGGCGAAAAAAGCCGTTTTTGCATCAAGCTCTTTTATTTCATGCGAGTGTGATATCGTACCTATTTCAATTTTTTTCATTAATACCAAATTCTTCACGTTTTGGAAATCATTGATGTAACTGTCTTCTTGAACGATAAAATTCTTTAGCAAACTAATCATTCAGTAACTTTTCAATGCTGTTTTATAATTTCTGATCTTTCTTTTATTTTTTTAGTCTTGAAAACTGGTCGTTTAACACCAATATCTTCTTTCATACCAACCAAAAATGGGCCAACTCGTGTAATGCTGCCATCCAGAGGTAATTGTTCATCTATTCCCTTGCAATGTTGAAAGATTTTAGATTTCCTACAGGTCCATTTGGCTGTGGCATTAGTATAGCGCCCAAGAAATTAAAATTGAAAGTTTAATATTGGTCTGAAACTGCATTGAACTTTTACAATTTTCACTTCTTTTTCCTTGTTTCACTCTTAAGTAAGAGAGATATTCAGTCAAATTTTTAAAAAGTAATCTTTTTATAAGCGTCTCGTTTCGACTAAATTTTGCAATAAGGAACTGATTCATTCATAAAAACACACATCTGCATTGGGAAACCAATGGTCCAGACGTTGTTTCATGAAATGAACCAGAAATAGTATTTCCCAATTGCCAATTGTTGTACATTTGATATCAGAGTCAATCATGTAATGAGAGGTTGAAAATTCATTGAAAAAAGGTTTTAAACGAAAATAATGTTGGAAATGAAAGCTAACTAATGAGCAAGGTCGTCATCTTGCATTACTGATCGGAGTAAAAGTAACCTAATTTTAATGCCATTTCTTGTTTTGTTTTCCTCCAGTTTCCCACAGCAACGAAGTGACAAGTGAAGTAGTCTCGCCAACTAAAACTGTGACTTTGCTGGAAAACAATGTTTTAGAAGACCTGACACCTGACAAGATTCTTGACCTTCCCATCGAAATCGCCTGTGATGATTCTCCCATAGAAGTCACTCCTGTTTCGACACAGGTTCCTTTGTCGGTGGACAAAAGTGGTATGAAACTTGTCGTGAGAAAACCGCAACACCCACTTCCTCCACGCCCACCAAACTTGAAGTACTCCAAGATTTTCGTCACTCACAAGAGTGTAGATAAAGGGAAAACGCTGAAAACGAATCACACACCAATCAATCGTTGAAATCTGTACTCTGTGGTCATGCTTAGTTTTCCCGTACCTATCCAAAGCTGGAAGGGTTAGTAGATTTTTTAGTAAGCTTATTACCACTATTCGACTAGAAGCTCGAACTGAACAATCATGTCGGTCCAGTAGATCCTCTTATAATATGAATGTTGTTTCTCAGGAAATCGTATGATTTTGATCGTACTCTTGTAGGTTTTAGAGTATTTAATGGCTTATTCTAAGCAACATGATGTTTAGTAGAATATGCAGGGTGTCTTCAGGTCTGGAACAACGAAAATTGTCCGGGAATTTCTCTAGGTCTGGGAAATTAGGGAGTTAATAAAAAAGACAGGAAATTTGAAAAATTGAGAAGAAGAAAAACAAAACATTAGTGTCTCCCACACAATCGATAGGTGTCTTAGTCTGGTTTAGGGTAATGCTGTAAGTTACACCATGGATAGTGTCCAGAGGTATAATTTTCAGTGAGGAATTGCAATTTTAGGTCATTTAATGACTCATACCAGAAGACAAAAGGTTCACATGTCTTTGTCCCTTGCAGTGAAATTAATTCGAAAAATAATCCATCATTTTTAGTTCTTTGCATACAAATTCTCACTGTGAAAAGTCAGAATTTGGGCCAAGGAAAACCTGGAAAATCAGGGAATTTTTTCCTGCTAAGTCTGTAGACATCCTGAAAATGTTCAACTTTGCAAGTGCATTTCATCCTGAAATTAAATGATCTAACCTAGCTTGAGGCACCAAAAGAAAGCAAAAGGTATACTTTCTCAACTTTTCTTTAAGTTCACTCATGGTTGGAAGACAAATTTTACAAGGGAAAGCTTGTAATGAACCAAAATCAAAGTGACCATGTTCGATTCGTCAATAGATATTCCTTCTTTGAAAGCCATGGAACGTGTTACTCAGGAGGTTTCGAACAAAATCAGTGTAGTTACGTGTATTCACTAACATTTAGTAAAGTTTAGTGTTTTCAAAACCCTGTATCTTATAAAAAATAGTAAAGTTAAGAATATTCTTGTATTTTTTAAAGAGGCTGTGATAAATCTTCTTTTTTTTTAAGTCTCAAATACACAAAGTTTTCACTTTGTTTACTGCTTTTATATTGTTGTTTTTTTTTTTTCTTGAAAGTTTTGTTGCATATGTGAATGCAACTGTATTCAACATGCTTCCAAAAAGTAGAATTAAGCTTCCATTCTTCACTGTAAAGGATGTTTTTACCAGTAAGATGTTTTCGTACCCTTTTTAGCATCCCCCATTGAATTAATTCTTTTTTCTTTTCTATTAAATTATTCTTTAATAAAGTCAGACAGTTTTGACATGGAACAGATGTAGCTGTCCACCAATTTTGAAATCAGTAAGCTATCCTAGATAGCAGTTTGTGATTGTCATTTTCTTCTACCTTTCGACCGGGGACAGAGCCCTGTCTGTCTAGCCTCTACGTTAAGAATACTAATCATCTCTGGGGACAGAAGGCAGCTCTGTGCCCATCTCTTTGGAGGTCGCTTCTGACTGTAAGGTCGTTTTATCCTACAAAGTTTTTGCAAATTTCTATTTTCTTATGAGGTGAATAGGCCCATTTTAGTTCATGATCACCCCAAAAGTTTTCTCTCATCAGAAATTAAACACCTTGTCACCAGCTATTGCAAACTGATTCTTCAAGGAGCATTTTTCTCTTATCCAACTTTGAAACTCTTATCACTAATGCAAAAATTATTCCAGCACAAATGGATTAACAGAGACGTTCGATCTATAGGAGAATATTTTTTTACTAATTTTACCAAGTCAAGGCAAGGGGTAGGCGTATGCGCTGATGAGAATGTGCTATCTTACATTTTCATTGGAACTTAGAATTTTTTAACATACAACATGCCATTTATTTCGATCGACCACAGTAGAAAATATTTGTATCTGTAGTTGCTTTGCTCTTCCTCAGAAGAGTTAATGGCCCGTTGATATGACTGTTGGCTGTAATTGAGGCGTTAGGTGCAGGAAGGGCATTTCTTGGTTGCAGTGTTTCCGAATTACCACTGCTAATTCATGTTTTCGAGAGGAACCTATCGGATGAATTTTCTGCGATTTTTAGTTAGCATTTTAGGATCATAAAGAACATCCATTAAAAGTTATAATGAATTTTATGCATTTGCCTTAATTATAGTGGGTGAAACGTTAACGGAGATCTGGAGACACTACAACCAAGGAATGCCCTTTCTGCATCCAGCACTTCATTATCATAATATTCCTTTTTTGGGGATTTGCATGAGGGAGCTTCCCTTGCCTTTCTTTTACTCAGTTGTTTTGCCATTTTTAGCGAACTTTTTTTTTTTTTTTTTTTTTTTTTTTTGGTGGGGGGTCCTTTATAATTCCTTGAATTGATATCCAATGTAATTTTTTCTCAATGCCTATGTTCAATTTTCTCTGTGCTGCCCTACGTTTTTTTACTTATCCCAGTTCCTTTTGCCCTTTGATAAGTGCCTGTGTTGTTACTACTCTTCGAGGGACTTAGGAGAACTAGAAAAATTATTCCAAATTGGAATGAATACCTATGTTAAGTATGTTCCTCTGAGTTGTCGAGGAGAACTAGAAAATTTATTCCAAATTGGAATGTATACTTATGTCACGTATGTTTAGTCTTTATCGCTTATCATGATGAATTTGGGTAATAAAAATTGTCAAAATGAATCCAAAATTTAAACTTCTCTTTTTTATCACCCCCCCCCCCGCCCCCGCCCCCCCTCCTCCAATTTTTATCAAGTTTTCCCGCTCACCTGGTTAAACGCGTGCAAATCATCATCACAGCATTATTGCAACGCTATTTTTGAGACATGGCGTCATCACGTTTTTGCACACGTTTTACCGGATGGGTGAAACTACATACTAAACTTGTAAATTAATTCCTAGGACCCAGTTCCAGGGTTGCAATTTTTCATGAAAAATAAAATCTTGAAATTTCAGAAAAATATGAAAAATATTGGAAAATATTTCCCGAAATTAAATGCTAGATCATGAGAGGTGACTGTTTTTCGCCTTTAGATGTTTTATAGTGCGTGATGCATACCCAGCCCTCGGAGATATATTTCAAAAATTCGTGAAATTTCATGAAATTTTTCATCGAAATTTTCAATAATTCACACTTTTCATTTCACCCGTGCAACCAAGCCCAGTTCCACCAACTCTTGCTACAAAAAAAAAAAAAAAAAAAAAAAAAAAAATAAACAAACAAACAAACTAACTTTAAACACTGTTTCTGGAAATTGCAGAAACTGGAGGTGTAAGAACTCTGCCGTAATTGGCCAGCTGCCTTGTCGGTAGAGGTGTGCAATCGTGATTTTTTTATTTTGACTACAATGGAAGAAATTAACTGCGATTATGATTAGAACTAAATTTTGGGAAAAAAGTAAAAAATGATTAAATTTTGTCCTCCTCATTTTTTTGTGGCTTCTGCGACAAAGACGAAGCCAAAATAAAGGAATTCTAGAAGAAATTCGGAGACATTTGAAACTGATAATTTCTTCAATATTGTTTTTAAGGTTGACTCAAAGCCTTTTTTTTCGGAGAAAGATTCTTTTTGCGGCGTGAAACCGCTTTATCGCGAAACTTTCAATAAAACAAATCGTGATGGATCGAACTAAAATTTCGATTTTATCGAACGCGAGGATAACCGTTCATGTTGATGATCCTAGCATCTTTATCGTTAAAAAGTCGTAAGTTGCTTTGTAAGTATTGCGATTTTTCCGTTGAATATCGCTAGTGAGACAGTAGGGAACTGTTCTACAGGGTCTTCAAAAAGTTCAGCTCCCCCCCTGTAACTTTTGAACGGTTGCACCTAGCGAAATGAAATTTTTACAGTGTTCCTAGGTCAATAGGAACTACTTTTGGGCATACTCAAAATTTGGGGGCGGCGCCCCCGGGCTGCTGGGCGGACCCCAACTCAAAATTTTCAAATAGCAACCCCCATTTTTTATGGCATTTTCAGAAAGAAGATAAAAAAAGAAAATTTTTGAGCTATTGTGAAGATCTCTACGATTTTTTTTCGCCGAGATATTCGCGATCAAAGTTTAAAATAGGCCTATTTCCAAAAAATCGTGTGCGCCGACCGAAAAATCCTAGGCAACCAAACTTGTGCTTCAAATGTTCAGAATTACACGCACTTTCAAGAAAAATTGGAAATTTCGACTCTGAAGGTCGCAAAGTTACTTGATTGTGGGGGGGGGGGGGGGAGCGCGGCCCGCGGAGTAGCCGGAGGGGGCGGCCTGCGACCTTCAGAGTCGAAATTTCCAATTTTTCTTGAAAGTGCGTGTAATTCTGAACATTTGAAGCACAAGTTTGGTTGCCTAGGATTTTTCGGTCGGCGCACACGATTTTTTGGAAATAGGCCTATTTTAAACTTTGATCGCGAATATCTCGGCGAAAAAAAATCGTAGAGATCTTCACAATAGCTCAAAAATTTTCTTTTTTTATCCTCTTTCTGAAAATGCCATAAAAAATGGGGGTTGCTATTTGAAAATTTTGAGTTGGGGTCCGCCCAGCAGCCCGGGGCGCCGCCCCCAAATTTTGAGTATGCCCAAAAGTAGTTCCTATTGACCTAGGAACACTGTAAAAATTTCATTTCGCTAGGTGCAACCGTTCAAAAATTACAGGGGGGGAGCTGAACTTTTTGAAGACCCTGTATGACTTGTTGGGAGATCATCTTCGCCTCACCGGATGTATCATGCTCACAAAACCGAGCGGCGCGTGCAGAGAAAAGTGAATGCGAGCAGGGTTCTTGCGGTCCTAGAGGAAGGGGTAACAGACGCCCAGCCCAGACGTCTCTCTGTCTGAAATCGGGCGGCACGCGCTCATAACAATAATCAGTTCTCAAAGGAAAAGATAAGCCAACACGGAACAGGATACAGTCTGCACCTGTAGAGGTAGACACCCTTCCGCGCGCCAATCACAATCAGTGTTGATCGACAGAAGCCAATTCCACGCCCCCCACTCCACGCCGATCATGTCGTGCAGATCGGTCACTTTCGTTTTTCCGTTTTCGGCCAGTGTTCCCAGGCGTACGGATATTTCCGCGCCGCGCGGACATTCCCTATACCCGCGCGGACAGCGTACGGACAAAAACCTTATGGGAAAATTTTTCCCTATCTTATTTTGTCCGTACGCTCGCCCGGCCCTGTCCGTGCTCTGTTTATCGCTTTTCTTTGCAATATTTATTACTTTTGCGTAAGTTATTGATACAATGATGTTTAGTGTGAAAGCCGGGTATCGTTTGGGAACAAATTAGATACTTTTGCATTAATTATATTGTATTCTTATCAAAATTCAGTCATTTCATTTATGTCCGTGCGCCCGCCCGCCAGTCCGTGCATCTGTTAATCCGCTTTCTTTGTTATTACTTTTGCGTAAGTTATTGATACAATGATGTTTAGTATGAAAGCCGGGTATCGTTTGGGAACAAATTAGATACTTTTTGCATTAATTATATTGTATTCTTATCAAAATTCAGTCATTTCATTTATGTCCGTGCGCCCTCAACAAAACAACAAAACAGCCGGAGCCGGAACCCGGAAACGGAATTCACGGAACACGGACGGAGCACGGAGCGGCACGGATATACACGAGCCCACCCGGAGAGCGTACGGACATTTTAAGATAGGAGCACCTGGGAACACTGTTTTCGGCACTTTTCGGTTAGCAGTCGCTCGAGTTGGTCGTACCTAATGTCTCGCGTCCGGTCGTAGTGAATTCCACATGGCTGCAAGTAATTTGCCTTTTATGAAAGGCCTCTAAGACTTGTGAACTATTACAATCGTTTCTCGTTCTTTACCTAGTTGTAAAACAGCAATGCGCGATTTTTATATTGACGATTGTCTTAATCTCAGTGCAAGTTTCTATCGTTTCTTCGAAGATTGTGTGAACCTTACGACCAATTTGCACCCGGCAAGGGTGAAGGATCAAAGATTGCCGCGAACGTATCCTTCCTGTTTATCGTCTGATCGGTTGAAGTTATTCGGTTTCGCGTTATGCAAGTGAACTCCTCGCGAACATTCGTTCAAAGTTTCCGTGGACTGATTCGAATTCAATGAGGACCATTCTCGGAAATGGAGATACTCTAGATTCGGGAGTACCTATCGAAAACGGCGTGGACGTGCTTTTCCCCTCGTCGGTTGGAGTGATTTCGTTTCGCACTACGCAAGTGGCCCTCTCTCGATTTTGTGTCGAATGTTTTCGTGGACTTGATTTCGGATTCGACAATTTGTTGCCTTCTCACTCAAAAGAAAACCGCCAAGATCTAGGTCTTTCTTTTTTGCCATCCCCATTGTGTTCGGCTGAGTGACGAGAATTTGCCTGCTAGTGTTTCGTTCGAGTTGCATGGATAGCGTGGATTTTTGAACCTCCGAGTTTCTGCGTGTCCTTGCTCCAAGTTCAGACTTTTCTATTCGTCTCGCACTTTCGTTTCATCGGTTTCGGTTCTCTCGTAGTTCGTCTGATATGTGTCAACTTTTCGCGGCGGTTTCGAGGAATTCAACGATTCCTTTTGATGGTCGCGGACAGTTTCGGTTCTCGTGATTTCGGATCCGATTATACTTGTGTTTTCGCGTCGTGTGAAATCGTAATTCAGTGATCGTGCGTTTTGTGTGTCCTGTTTTTCATCTAGTGGGACGAGTCTCGGGCATAGCGTCGATGATTTTTCTGGAATATTCTTCCCAATTAAGCTATCTTCGTCAGGTTGATAAGGCTCTCCGGCCAGGTCTGAAAACATCAATTATTTATTCTATTCTGATTTCAATTCTGTCATAACATGTTGCGTTTCTCTACACTGATTGCCTCTT